>NC_070592.1:5316440-5403509 GCF_027409825.1 Scomber japonicus | reverse complement strand
TCCATTGACTTGCATAGAGACGGTCGCCCCCTGGTGGCCTTTTGATAGAATGCAGTTCTAAGTTACTTCCTGGTTGGCTTCTTTTCAGAGGACCGGAGCTCCCCGCCTATTAAAAACATGTGCAAACTTGACATCACCTGCAAAAAATATGCAAGTTGATCTACTACTCTATTATCACTAAATATATTAGTTAACCTCTTCCAGTAGAACCTGATCACAATTCATTTAGCGCTTGCAGCTTTCTGCTCGTCCAAACTCTCCATAAAGATGCAAAACCCTCATTTAAATACTGCTGTCTGCTCCTGTTGCTCCCGTTTTTCATTTACGCACGCACCTCTTCTTAGTAGATCAGCTGCAAAACTCACCCAAATGCCCACTATTTGGGATCTTAGTAAATCAGGCCCTAAGTGAAAACTTAGATTTTGATGTGACTCCATATCTGATGTATCGTCATACTGGAGCACTTCCCAGTTAACTTGCTAACTTCAGGTAATTACATGCAAACAGAAAATCAATCTCATCTTTAACAAAAGGATTCTCTAAATGACTTCCATGCCTTTGTTAATTTTTCATACCTGCTTTAAAAGCCTTCTCCAGGGTCATCAGCGTCTATCCTGCCATGCATTATTGATATTATACATTAAAGTTTTATTAGGTCTTACATTGCCCCGAGGGTCATAAAACTCACCAGGGGAACCGTTGTGGACCCAGAGACCGTCCTTCAACCCTTCACATGAGGACGAATCCTCCTGCGGAAGAGAAAAAAGAAAGAAGGACAGAGGAAAAAAGGAAGGGAGGAAGGATGAAAGGAAAGAAAAAGGAGGGAGGGAGGGAGGAAGGACAGAAGGAAGGGAGGAAAAAGAGAGAGAAGAAGGGAGGACAGAAGAAAGGAAGGAAGGGAAGAAGGAGGGAGGGTGAAAGGAAGGAAAGGAGGGAGGGAGAAAGGAAAAGAGAAAGGAAGGGAAGAAGGAAAGAGAGAAGGACAGAGGAAAGAACAAAGGGAGGAAGGGTGGTAAAAAGGAAGGGAGTAAGGATGGAAGGAAAGAAGGAGGGAGGAAGGAAGGAAGGAAAGAAGGAAGAGAGGAAGGAAAGAGAGAAGGAGGGAGGGAGGAAAAGAGGAAGGAAGGAAAGAAGGAAGGGAGGAAGGAACCAAGAGACCGTCCTTCAACCCTTCACATGAGGACGAATCCTCCTGCGGAAGAGAAAGAAACACTTAAAGGGATTGAAGTGTGTTCTACATAGTCATCGTGTTATGAGCAGGAAAAGCAGATGAGTTGGTATTTAAGTGATGTACTTCTGTGGATGCACTATGTCAAGAAAGGAAGGGAGGAGGAAGGAAGGAAAGGAAGGAAAAGAAGGAAAGGAAGGTAGGTGGGAGGGAGGGAGAAAGGAAAAGAGGAAGGAAAGGGAGAAGGACAGAGGAAAGAACAAAGAGAAGAAGGGTGGAAAAAAGGAAGGGAGGAAGGATGGAAGGAGGGAGGGAGGAAGGATGGAAGGAGGGAGGGAGGAAGGACCTCTGGAAGGAAGGAAAGAGAGAGAGAAGGAGGGAGGGAGGAAAGAAGGAGGGAGAGAGGAAAGAAGGGAGGAAGGAAAGAAGGAGGGAGGGTGAAAGGAAGGAAAGGAGGGAGGGAGAGAGGGAGGGAGAAAGGAAAAGAGGAAGGGAGTAAAGAAGGAAGAGAAAAAGGAAAGAGAGAAGGACAGAGGAAACAACAAAGGGAAGAAGGAAAGAGAGAAGGGTGGTAAAAAGGAAGGGAGTAAGGATGGAAGGAAAGAAGGAAGGAAAGAGAGAAGGACAGGAAAGAACAAAGGGGGGAAGGAAAGAGAGAAGGGTGGTAAAAAGGAAGGGAGTAAGGATGGAAGGAAAGAAGGGGGGAGGGAGGAAGCGAGAGACCGTCCTTCAACCCTTCACATGAGGACGAATCGTCCTGCGGAAGAGAAAGAAACAGAAACAGAGAAAGATTGAAGTGTGTTCTACAGTCATCGTGTTATGAGAAGCGCATGAGTTGGTACTTAAGTGATGTACTTCTGTGGATGAGGACAGCAGCAAAATATATTTCAGCCACCTAAATAAAGGCCAACATATAAAAGATCAATATCAATTTAAGCGTATGCTATATCTAGAATACTTTACTGCTTTGCCTTGATGTCAAACAGCTCTTTACTTTAGCTCTACATCTCCAAATCTACTGCAGGTAAATGCACTACGACTATAAATAAGTACTTCACACACTTGTGATGTATTTAAATGAAAGAAGGAAGGAAAGAAGGAGGGAGAGAGGAAAGAAGGAAGGTAGGAAGGTAGGAGGGAGGGAGGAAGGACAGAAGGAAGAGAGGAAAGAGAGAAAGAAGGAGGGGGAAGGAAGGAAAGAAGGAGGGAGAGAGGAAAGAAGGAAGGTAGGAGGGAGGGAGGAAGGACAGAAGGAAGGGAGGGAAGAGAGAGAGAAGGAGGGGGGAGGAAGGGAGGAAGGAAAAGAGGAAGGAAAGGGAGAAGGATGGAGGTTGGAAGGAAAGAAGGAGGGAGGGAGGGAAGAAGGAAGGTAGGGAAAGAGAGAGAGATGGGGGAAGGGAGGAAAGAAAGGAAGGAAAGAAGGAGGGATAGAGGAAAGAAGGAAGGAAGGATGGTGGAACAAAGGAGGGGGGAGGGAAAGAAGGAGGAAGGAAGGAAGGAAAGGGAGGACAGACGGAAGGAAGGAGGAAGGAAAGAAAGACAGGAAAGAAGGAGGGAGAGAGCAAGGAAGGGAGGAAGGAAGGAAGGAAGGAAGGGAGGAAAGAAGGAAGGAAGGAAAGAGATTGAATAAGTACTTCACACACTTCAAAAAAACATGAACTATCCCTTTAATCCTCGTTCGTCTGCCTGAGCTAAGATTTTACAATTTTTCATCATATTCATTAAGAGAATTATCACATTGTCATTTTTTTGTCATAAACACTAAACTCAGTGTACTAAGAAGCAAACAGCCTTCGTTCATTCGTTCATCACCAACTGAAAGTGTAAATTGGGTGTTGGTACTAATCCACTTCCCTCATTTGCTTCTTGGGTGTTGTCATAGCGATAAAAGCGGCACTTCTGAACAGCGAACTGTCTTCACACCAAATCTTTTTATCAGTGCCGATTATTCACTTAGAAGCTATAACACACTGTAAAGTCATCTACTATTTAACCCTCCTGTTGTCCTCGAGTCAAGGAAGGAAGGGAGGAAAGAAAAAGGAAAGAAAGGAGGGAGGAAGAAGGATGAAGGAAGGAAGGAAGGAAATAAAGAGGGAGGGAGGAAGGACAGAAGGAAGAGAGGAAAGAGAGAGAGAAGGAGGGAGGGAGGAAAGAAGAAAAGAAGAAGGAAGGAAAGAGGGAAAGAAGGAAGGTAGGAGGGAGGGAGGGTGGAAAAAAGGAAGGAAAGAAGGAGGGAGGGAGGAAAGGAAGGAAGGATGGAAGGAGGAAGGAAAGAGGGAAGGAAGGAAGGTAGGGAGGGAGGGAGAGGGAGGGTGGAAAAAAGGAAGGGAAGGAGGGAGGGAGGAAAGGAAGGAAGGATGGAAGGAAGGAAAGAAGAAGGAAGGAATGAGGGAAGGTAGGAGGGAGGGAGGGATAAAGGAAAAGAGGGAGGATGGAAGGAAAGAAGGAAGGGAGGGAGGAAAGAAGGAGGGAGGGGGGAAGGACGGAGGGAGGGAGAAAGGAAAAGAGGAAGGAAAGAAGGAAAGAAGGAAGGGAGGAAGGAAAGAAGGAGGGAGGGGAAGGAAGGATGGAAGGTAGGAGGGAGGAAGGGAGAAAGGAAGGATTGAAGGAAGGAAGGGATGAAGGAAAGAAGGAAGGTAGGAGGGTAGGAGGGAGAAAGGAAAAGAGGAAGGAAGGAAGGAAAAGAAAGAAAGGTGCAGGTTTTTTTGTCACTTTGGTAGCAATACACAATCATGATTTAGTATAAAAGTATAAAATGAGAATAAACCTTAACTATGCACTTTTAATTATTATGTATTATTTATTACTTGAGTTCAGTGTTTAACTAAGTTCTTTGTCACTTCCTTCACTAGATTTCTGTCTTAGGTAAAATATTTATAAGTATGACTGTAACACATATACTAACAGTGATGATCACAGGAGGGAAGTGTAAGACAAGAAAAAGGGAATATCCTATAGAGTGTGACTTTATCGTCATTATATATTTAAGTTGAAGTAAGAAAAAGGACAAATGCTGCTGAGGTTGCAACTGACATTTTTTCTCCTCACCCTGCAGGTAGCAATGAAATGTCAAAAAGTTGAAAAAATAATGTGAGTGAAAAATAAAATAGTTCCTCGGCTGTCAGGCTCAGTCCTCCGTGGCTCTCCCTCCTCCAGGTGCTGGTGTGGGCTTTCTTCGCTGTCATCTTCCTGGCCTCCTACACTGCCAACCTGGCTGCCTTCATGATCCAGGAGGAGTACATCGACACGGTGTCAGGGCTGTCCGATAAAAAGGTAAGGATGGAGGGAGGAGGGGAGGAGGGGAGGGTGGATGGGAGGGAGAGAGGGATGGTTTGGTGGAGGGATGGGGGAGAGAGGTGGGATGGATGGAGGGAGGGATGGATGGATGGTTGGAGGGAGGGATGGGGAGAGAGGTGGGATGGAGGGAGGGAGGGATGGGGGAGAGAGGGAGGGAGGGAGGGATGGTTGGAGGGAGGGAGGGATGGTTGGAGGGAGGGACAGAGGGAGGGATGGAGGGAGGATGGTTGGAGGGAAGGAGGGAGGGATGGATGGATGGAAGGTTTGATGGTTCGATGGATGATGAATAGATGGATGGATTGTTGATGGATGGATGATGGAGAGAGGGAAGGATGGAAAGAGGGAGGAGGGTTGGTTGGAGGAAGGGATGGGGAGAGAGGGAGAGTTGGTTGGAGGGAGGGATGGATGGAGGGAGGGGTGGATGGGTGGTTCCATGGATGGATGGATGGATGGTTGGAGGGAGGGATGGGGGAGAGAGGGAGGGATGGTAGGAGGGAGGGATGGAGGTATGGAGGGAGGGAGGGAGGGATGGATGGAGAGAGGGAAGGAGGGATTGATGGTTGGAGGGAGGGATGGGGGGAGAAATGGAGGGAGGGAAAGAGGGAGGGAGGGAGGGATGGATGGAGAGAGGGAAGGAGGGATTGATGGTTGGAGGGAGGGATGGAGGGAGAGCGAGGGAGGGAGGGATGGATGGTTCAATGCATGATGGAGAGAGGGAGGGAGGGAGGGATGGATGGAGAGAGGGATGGATGGATGGAGAGAGGGAGGGAGGGAGGGATGGATGGTTTGATTGATGGATGGAGGGAGGGAGGGAGAGAGGAGGGGAGGGCGGGGTGGATGAGAGGGAGAGAGGGATGGTTTGATGGAGGGAGGGGGTGGATGGGTGGTTCCATGGATGGAGGGAGGGATGGATGGATGCATGGTTGGAGGGAGGGATGGGGAGGGAGGGAGGGATGGATGGAGAGGGAGGGATGGATGCATGGTTGGAGGGAGGGATGGGGGAGAGAGGGAGGGATGGTAGGAGGGAGGGATGGAGAGAGGGAAGGATGGGGAGGGAGGGATGGAGGGAGAGAGGGATGGATGGAGAGGGAGGGATGGATGCATGGTTGGAGGGAGAGATTGGGAGGGAGGGAGAGAGGGATGAGGGAGAGAAGGATGAATGGAGAGGGAGGGATGGATGCATGGTTGAAGGGAGGGAGGGAGGGAGGGAGGGATGGATGGTTTGATCGATGGATGGATGGAGGGAGGGATGGATGGTTTGATTGATGGATGGATGGAGGGAGGGAGGGAGGGAGGGAGGGTTGGGTGGATGGAGGGAGGGATGGATGGTTTGATGGATGGATGGATGGAGGGAGGGAGGGAGGGAGGGAGGGAGGGAGGGATGGATGGTTTGATGGATGGATGGATGGAGGGAGAGATTGGGAGGGAGGGAGAGAGGGATGAGGGAGAGAAGGATGAATGGAGAGGGAGGGATGGATGCATGGTTGAAGGGAGGGAGGGAGGGAGGGAGGGAGGGAGGGATGGATGGTTTGATCGATGGATGGATGGAGGGAGGGAGGGAGGGAGGGTTGGGTGGATGGAGGGAGGGATGGATGGTTTGATGGATGGATGGATGGTTGGAGGGAGGGATGGGGAGAGAGGGATGGTTGGATGGAGGGATTGAGGGAGGCAGGGAAGGATGGTTCGATGGATGAATGGAGAGATGGATGGATGGAGGGAGTGAGGGAGGCAGGGAAGGATGGTTCGATGCATGATGGAGAGAGGGAGGGGGGGATGGATGGATGGAGAGAGGGAGGGAGGGAGGGATGGATGGTTTGATTGATAGATGGATGGATGGAGGGAGGGAGGGAGGGATGGACGAATGGATTTACATAACATTTATTAATGACTGACGGAGTCAGAATATGAACAGTATATAAAGGGTTAAAGGTTAAGATGCTTGTTTTCTTTCTTCTAAAAATGGATGGATAACTTCACAATAGTTTGACTTCACAGAAAACAAGTGAAATACTGCTCATACTGCCTCTAACTCATCCCTCTCTTCTTCTCCTCTACTCGTTACCTCCTCTTTTATTCCTCCGTGCAGTTTCAGCAAAACTCACAAACTGTATCCTGCTGCACTGACACTTTAAAACTCATCGGTTTTATCAGACTTCCCCCCGTAGCAGAGAGAGAGAGGGAGAGAGAGAGAGAGAGAGAGAGAGGGAGAGAGAGGGGGAGAGAGAGAGAGAGAGAGGTATGGATGGAAGGAAAGAGAGATGGAGGGAGGGAGGGAGGAAGCGATGGATGGTTTGATGGAAGGGAGGGATGGAGGGAGGGAGGGAGGGAAGTGTGGAGGAAGCGAGGGATGGATGGATGGATGGTTTGATGGAATGGAGGGAGGGATGGATGGGAAGGAGGGAAGGGTGGAGGGAGGGAGGGATGGAGGGATGGATGGATGGGTGGTTTGATGGAGGGAGGGAGAGAGGGGAGGGAGGGAAGGATGGAGGGAGGAGGGATGGATGGTTGGATGGAGGGAGGGAGGGGTGGAGGGAGGGAGGAATGGAGGGATGGATGGAAGGAAGGAGAGAGAGATGGAGGGAGGGAGGGAGGGATGGAAGGAGGGAGGGAGGGATTCTCTTTTTCTTTTTCTTTTTTTTTTAACATCACTTAAATCTTCTCTCCTCTCCTCTCCTCTCCTCTCCTCTCCTCTCCTCTCCTCTCCTCTCCTCCACTCCTCTCCTCTCTCCTCCTCTCCTCTCCTTGTCTCCTTGTCTCCTCTCCTCTCCTCAGTTCCAGCAGCCGACGGAGCAGTATCCGCCGCTGCGTTTCGGCACGGTTCCAAACGGCAGCACGGAGGAGAACATCCGCTCCAACTATCCCAACATGCATCAGTACATGATCCGAAACAACCAGAAGGGAGTGGAGGAAGCCATCGACAACCTGAAGACGGGGTAAGGAGGAGAAAAGAGAAGAACTGATGAGATGGAGGGAGGGAGGGATGGTTTGATGGAGGGAGTGAGAGAAGGAGGGAGTGGAGGAAGCCATCGACAACCTGAAGACTGGGTAAGGAGAAGAAAAGAGAAGAACTGATGAGATGGAGGGAGGGAGGGAGGGATGGTTTGATGGAGGGAGGGAGAGAAGGAGGGAGTGGAGGAAGCCATCGACAACCTGAAGACTGGGTAAGGAGAAGAAAAGAGAAGAACTGATGAGATGGAGGGAGGGAGGGATGGTTTGATAGAGGGAGGGAGGGAGGGATGGATGGATGGAGGGAGGGAGGGATGGTTTGATGGAGGGAGGGAGAGAAAAGGAGGGAGTGGAGGAAAGCCATCGATATCCTGAAGACAGGGTAAGGAGAAGAAAAGAGAAGAACTGATGAGATGGAGGGAGGGAGGGATGGATGGATGGAGGGAGGAGGGATGGATGGATGGATGGAGGGAGGGAGGGATGGTTTGATGGAGGGAGGGAGAGAAAAGGAGGGAGTGGAGGAAGCCATCGATAACCTGAAGACGGGGTAAGGAGAAGAAAAGAGAAGAGTTTAAAATCAATTATGAGTAAAGAAAAGAAGAAGAAATGAGGGATCTTTCCTTCCTCCATCCCCCTTTATTCCTTCTTCCTCCCTTCCTTCCTTCCTTTTTCCTTCCTCCCTTCCTCCTTTCCATCCTTCCTTCCTTCCTCCCTCCCGTCTTTCCTTCCTTCCTTCTTTCCTCCCTCCCTTCCATCCTTCTTTCTTCCCTCCTTTCCTTCCTTCCTCTTTTCCTCCCTCCCTATTTTCCTTATTTTCTTCCTCCCTTCCATCCATAAAGCAGCTGAGTGTTAGCTGAATTTACCCTCCTGTTGTCCTCAAGTCAAGGAAGGAAGGAAAGGAGGGAGGAAAGAGAGAGGAAGGAAGAAGGAAAGAAGGGAGGAAGGAAAGCAGGAATGAAGGAAGGAAGGAAGGAAAGGAGGGAGGAAGGAGGGGAAGAGAGAAGGACTAAAAGGAGGGAAGAAGGAATAAGGAAGGAAAGGAGGAAGGAAGGAGGGAGGAGAGAAGGAAGGAAAGGAGGAAGGAAGGGAGAAGGAAGGAAAGGAGGGAGGAAGCAGGGGAAGAAGAAAATGAGGGAGGAGGGAATAAGGAAGAAAAGAAGGGATGAAGGGAGGAAGGATGGAAAGAGGGAAGGAAGGAAAGGAGGGAGGAAGGAAGGACAGACTGAAGGAAGGAAGAGAGGAAAGAAGACAGGAAGGTTAAACAGGATCACTAGCTCCTTAGCTCAGCCTTTACTTATTCTAAGTTTGTTCTTACTCCTCATATATTCCCTTCCTTCCTTTCCTTCCATCCTTCCTTCCTTCCTCCTTTCCTTCCTTCCTTTCAGCCTTTACTTATTCTAAGTTTGTTCTTACTCCTCTGATACTTGTTAAACTTCCACTAGTATATATGAGATGAGAGCTGCAGGTTTTTGCTCTTCACTGCTCTGATTAGATTCCTCACAGGAGGAGAAGTGTCGACTCTTCTTGATTGACATCTCTCTCACTTCCTGTTAGTTTTTAGTTGGAACATTCACGGCGGGAGAAATGTGCATTTTTTATTTCCTGTTTGGTGTCACATGGAGTCTTTTGACCTCCTGTACAGTAATTACTGGCTCCTTCAGCTCCTTCAGCTCCTTCAGGTGGAGCAGGAGACGACTGTAATGAAGCAGAATGATTAGAAACACCTGTGGAGCTCTGCAGGAACCTGGAAGTGAAGATTACAGGATACACATATCTGTTTGATATGATCTCAATAAAGGTTTCCTCCCTCCTTCTCTCTTTCTTTCCATCCGCCTTTCCTTCATTCTTCCTCCCTTCCTTCCTCCTTTCCTTCCTTCTTCCTCCTTTCCATCCTTCCTTCTTCCTCCCTTCCATCCTTCCTTCCCTGCTTTCTTCTTTCCTCCCTTCTTCCTTCTGTCCTTTTCTTCCTTCTTCCTCCTTTCCATTCTTCCTTCTTCCTCCTTCTTTCTGCCTTTCCTTCTTTCTCCCTTCCTTCCTTCTTCCTCCCTTCCATCCTTCCTTCCCTGCTTTCTTCTTTCCTCCCTTCTTCCTTCTGTCCTTCATTCCTTCCTTCCTTCTTCCTCCCTTCCTTCCTCCTCTCCTTCCCTCTTTCTGTCCATCCTCTCTATTTCCTCCCTTCCTGCTTTCCTTCCTCCATCATCTGTTTCCTTCCCTCTTTCCTTCCTTCCTTCTTTTCCTTCTTTCGTCTGTCCGTCTTGCCTTCTTTTCTTCCTTCCTTTTTTTTCCTCCCTTCCTTATTTCCTCTGTCCTTCTTTCCTTCCTTTCTCCCTTCCTCTTTTCCTCCCTCCCTCCTTCCTGCCTTCTTTCCTGCCTTCTTTTCTCCTTCCTCCCTTCCACCCTCCCTTCCTTTCTCCTTTCCTTCCTTCCTTCTTTCCTTCCTTCCTTCCTTCCTCCATCCTACTTCTTTCCTATCCTCCCTACCTTCCTCCTTTCTTACCTCCCTTCCTTCCTTCCTTCCTTCTTCCTCCCTCCTTTCCTTCTTTTTTCCTCCCTTCCTTCCTCCCTTCCATCCTCCCTTCCATCCTTCCTTAAAAATAAATAATTAAATATATAATAATAATCATATAAGTAAGTAAAAATAAGAGAGAACCAGAGAAAAGGTTTATTAAAAGTTAAATGTTATAAATTAGGTTAAAAAATATTCAAAAGAAAAGGAAAAAAGAAGAAATGGAGTAAAAAAAAACTGGCAGTGAAAGAAGAAAGAATATTGTAGAGCAGACTACTTTAGTACAACAAAGTGAAATAAGTAATTGTACAAACTGGTTGGAGAACAGCAGATTGGATAAAGGAGCATGAGATAAATAAATCAGACACAGACTCTAAAAAATAAATAATTAATAACTTTATTCTTCTTCAGTTTGCCCAAGTCAAAAAACTGCAAGTCAACAAGCTACAAGTTACTTTAACCTTCCTGTCGTCCTCCTTTCCTTCTCTCTTTCTTTCCTTCCTTCCTTCTTTCCTTCCTTCATTCCTTCCATCCTTCCTTCCTCCCTTCCTCTTTTCCTTTCTCCCACTCTCCTTCCTACCTTCCTTCCTTCCTTCTTTCCTTACCTCCCTTCCTTCCTTCCTTCCTTCCTCCCTTCCTTCCTCCTTTCCTTCCTTCCTTCTTTCCTCTTTTCCTTTCTCCTTCCTTCCCTCCTACCTTCCTTCTTTCCTTATTTCCTCTGTCCTTCTTTCCTTCCTTCCTTCTTTCCTTCCTTCCTCCCTTCCTCTTTTCCTTTCTCCTTCCCTCCCTCCTACCTTCTTTCCTTCCTTCTTTCCTCTGTCCTTCTTTCCTTTCCTCCTTTCCTCTTTTCCTTTCTCCCTCCCTCCCTCCTTCTTCCCTTCCTTCTTTCCTTCCTCCTTTCCTTCTTTCTTCCTCCCTTCCATCCTCCCTTCCTCCTTTCTTTCTTTCCTTTCCTCCCTTCCATCCTTCCTTCCTCCTTTCTTTCTTTTTTTTCCTCCCTTCCATCCTCCCTTCCTCCCTTCCTTCCTCCCTTCCATCCTTCCCTCCTTTCCTTCCTTCCTTGACTCGAGGACAACAGGAGGTGCTCTATATCTATCTCTATATATATATATATATATTATTTTGTAGCTCAAGGCAAACTTTTCATCCTCACCTTGTTTCAATTACGGAGGCTCCTCTCGTCTGACTCCAGCTGTTAGTGCATCGATCCGACTCGCCTCGGGAGCTAACTGCTGCTAACCTGTGCAGCACCATCAGGATCACGGCTACTAAATGAGGCAGGGGAATACGACAAGAAAAAAAAAAAGAGTACTTAATAATACATGCTATAAGGGGGGCGGGGGGGGGGGGGGGGAGGGGGGGGGGGGTCTGCTATCTCAGCACCAACTGCCACTCAGGCTTCAATAGCAGAGGGAGCACAAAGTACACAAAGCATTCACCATAAATACACACTTATTCATCTTTCTCTCCTTCCTCTCTCCTTCCTCCCTTCCTTTTCTCCTTCCTTCCTTCCATCTTTCCTTCCTCCTTTCCATCCTCCTTCCTTCCTTCCTTCTGCCTTCCTTCCTTCCTTCCATCTTTTCCTTTCTCCCACCCTCCCTACTACCTTCTTTCCTTCCTTCTTTCCTCTGTCCTTCTTATCTTACCTCCCTTCCTTCCTTCCTTCCTTCCTTCCTTCCTTCCTTCTTTCCTCTGTCCTTCTTTCCTTACCTCCTTTCCTTCCTTCTTTCCTCCTTTCCTTCCTTCGTTCCTCCTTTCCTTCCTCCCTTGCATCATTCCTTCCTCCTTTCCTTCCTCTCTTACATCCTTCCTTCCTCCTTTCCTCCCTTCCTTCTTTCCTTCCTTCCTCCCTTCCTCTTTTCCTTTCTCCTTCCTTCCCTCCCTCCTACCTTCATTCCTTCCTTCTTCCTTCCTTTCCTTCCTCCCTTCCATCCTTCCTTCCTTCCTTTCCTTCCTTCCTTGACTTGATGACAACAGGAGGGTAAATGCAGATGAGGGTTCAAATGTTTAATGGGACAAAACACACACACACACACACACACACACACACACACACACACACACACACACACACACACACACACACAGACACATTTGACGTACCGTGTTATTAAAACTCCCATGATGCATCATCCTCCTTCTTCCTCTTATATCAGTGTTTCTCTCTCTCTCTCTCTCTCTCTCTCTCTCTCTCTCTCTCTCTCTCTCTTTGGAAGTCCTTATATGTAGCTAGCTCCAGAGTGTTCTTCCATCCTTCCTTCCTTCCTTCCTCTGTCCCTCTTTCCTTTCTTCCTCCCTTCCTCTTTCCTTTCTCCCACCCTCCCTCCTACCTTCCTTCCTTCCTTCCTTCCTTCCTTCCTCCGTCCTACCTCCCTTCTTTCCTTCTTTCCTCTGTCCGCCTTTCCTTACCTCCCTTCCTTCCCTCCTTCCTTCCTTCCTTTCTTCCTCCCTTCCTTTTTTTCTTTTCCGCCTTTCCTTCCTCCCTTGCATCCTTTCTTCCTTCTTTCCTCCCTTCCTTCTTTCCTCCCTTCCTTCCTTCCTTCCTCCCTCCTACCTCCTTCTTCCTTCCATCCTCTTCATACATTTCCTCCAAATCATTATTTCTAACCCTCCCAGTTTTCCTCTCTTCTCCTCCTCCCCATCCTCCTCTCCTCTTTTCTCTCTCTCTCTCCTTTCCTTACCTCCCTTCCTTCCCTTCTTCCCTTCCTTCTTTCCTTTCCCCCCTTCCTTCCTCCTTTCCTTACCACCTTGCATCATTTCTTCCTTCTTTCCTCCCTTCCTTCCTTCTTCCCTTCCTCTTTTCCTTATCTCCTTCCTCCCTCCTACCTCCTTCTTCCTTCCATCCTCTTCATGTATTCCCTCCAAATCATTATTTCTAACCCTCACCCTCCCAGTTTTCCTCTCTTCTCCTCCTCCTCATCCTCCTCTTCTCTCTCTCTCTCTCTCTCTCTCTCTCTCTCTCTCTCTCTCTCTCTCTCTCTCTCTCTCTCTCTCTCTCTCTCTCTCTCTCTCTCTCTCTCTCTCTCTCTCTCTCTCTCTCTCTCTCTCTCTGGAAGTCCTTATATGCAGCTAGCTCCCCAGTGTGAATATAAATGAATGTGAAATAGAAGAGCAGGTGTAGTTACAGATCCATCATCAGACACTCTGATATCTATCATCAGTCTGAGCGACATTCATTCCATTATATTATGATGAAGTGTCACAAGCCTCACTTTTCGTTCACACCCTTTTTTTTTTTCCTCGCTCTACCTTTTCTGCTTCTACATTAGTATGTAATTATTCCAACGAATGGAAGAAATCACTTCTTTTTTTTCTTTTGATATATATCAGTTAATTATTGTATTGATAAAATGTCCAAAAAATGTCATTTACAAGCATCAAAGTCATGCTTCTAATTGCCTGTTTTGTCCAGAAGGAAGGAAGGGAGGAAGAAGGGAGGGAGGGAGGAAGGAAGAAGGAAGGAGGAAGGAAGGAAGGAAGGAAGGAAGGGAGGAAGAAGGGATTATAGGAGGAAGGGAGGAAGAAGGAAGGAAGGGAGGGAGGAAAAGAAGGACAGAGGAAAGAATGAAAAGCGGAAGGGAGAAAGGAAGGAAAGAAAGACAGAGGAAAGAAGGAAGGAAGAAGGAAAGGAAGGAAGGAAGGAAGGGAGGAAAGAGAAAGGAAGGAGAGAATGAGGGAGAAAGAACAGAAGGAAGGAAGAAGGGGATGGAGGAAGGAAGGGAAGAAGAAGGAAGGAAAGGAAGGAAGGGAGGAAGAAGGAAGGAAGGGAAAGAAGGAAGGAATGACGGAGGAAATAAGGAAGGTAGGAGGGGGGGAGGAAGGAAGGAAGAGTCAAAACAGATGGGGTCAGTTTGACCCATGAGGACGACATGAAGGTTAAAGAAATGTTTGCGTTGCCATCTAAAAAAAAAAAACGAAAGATGTTTTTCTCTTTCCGTCATCGTGGTTTTACAAGAGGAAGGAAGAGAGGGAGGGAGGGAGGAAGGAAGGAAGGAAGGAAGGAAGGAAGGAAGGAAAGAAAGTGGGCCAGATCGGACCCCTTGGCGGGCCGGTTCTGGCCCACGGGCCTCATGTTTGACACCTCTGATCTAACAGCATGTTTTAGAAATGCACCTAATGTGTTAATACACACACACACACACACACACACACACACACACACACACACACACACACACACACACACTCACACACACACTCACACACACTCACACACACAGACACACACACACACACACACACACACACACACACACACACACACACACACACACACACACACACACAGCAGGGAAATAGAATCAGTGTAATAAAAAGACTGTGAAAAGGCAATTTTTAACATCTCCAGGAGATTCTTCTCACTTCAGATCAGTTTATATATTTCTTCCTCTTGTGAAACCACGACGACGGAAAATGAAAAACATCTGAAGTTATTTTTTTTTTTTAGACGGCAACGCAAACATTTCTGGCCTGTCGTCATGACACTGGAGAAACAACCACCGAGGCATTCTTTAACCCTCATGTCTCCTCATGGGTCAAACTGACCCCGTCTGTTTTGACTGTTCCTTCCTTCCTTCCTTCCTCCCTCCCTCCCTCCCTCCCTCCCTCCTACCTTCCTTATTTCCCTTCCTTCCTTCCTTCCTTCTGTTCTTCCTTCCTTCTTCTCTCTTTCTTTCCTTCCTCTCTCTTTCCTCCTGTCCTTCCTTCTTTCCTTCCATCTTTCCTTCCTTTCCTTCTGTTCTTCCTTCCTTCTTCTCTCTTTCTTTCCTTCCTCTCTCCTGTCGTCCTCATGGGTCAAACTGACCCCGTCTGTTTTGACTGTTCCCTTCCTTCCTTCCTTCCTTCCTTCCTTCCTTCCTTCCTTCCTTCCTTCCTTCCTTCCTTCCCTCCTTCCTTCCTTCCTGTCTTCTTCTCCTACCTTCATTTCATCCTTTCAGTTATTTCTTTCTTTCCTTCCTTCCTTCCTTCCTTCCTTCCTTCCTCCCTTCCTTCTTTCCTCTGTCCTTCTTTTCCTACCTTCCTTTCATCCTTTCAGTTCTTTCTTTCCTTCCTTCCTTCCTTCCTCCCTCCCTCCCTCCCTCCTACCTTCCTTATTTCCCTTCCTTCCTTCCTTCTTTCCTTCCTTCCTTCCTTCCTTCCTTCTGTTCTTCCTCCCTCCTTCTCTCTTACTTTCCTTCCTCTCTCTTTCCTCCTGTCCTTCCTTCTTTCCTTCCATCCTTCCTTCCTTTCCTTCTGTTCTTCCTTCCTTCTTCTCTCTTTCTTTCCTTCCTCTCTCCTGTCGTCCTCATGGGTCAAACTGACCCCGTCTGTTTTGACTGTTCCTGTTCCTTCCTTCCTTCCTTCCTTTCTTCATTTCTTTCCTTCCTTCCTTCCATTTGTCCTTCCTTCCTTCCTTCCTTCCTTCCTTCCTTCATTTCTTTCCTTCCTTCCTTCTATTTGTCCTTCCTTCCTGTCTTCTTTTCCTACCTTCCTTTCATCCTTTCAATTCTTTCTTCCTTTCATCCTTTCAATTCTTTCTTTCTTTATTTCTTTCCTTCCTTCCTTCCTTCCTTCCTTTCCTTCCTTCCTTCTATTTGTCCTTCCTTCCTGTCTTCTTTTCCTACCTTCCTTTCATCCTTTCAATTCTTTCTTTCTTTCTTTCCTTCCTTCCTTCTTTCCTTCCTTCCTTCCTTCCTTCCTTCCTTCCTTCCTTTCATCCTTTCAGTTCTTTCTTTCTTTCCTTCCTTCCTTCCTTCTTTCCTTCCTTCCTTCCTTCCTTTCATCCTTTCAGTTCTTTCTTTCTTTCCTTCCTTCTTTCCTCCCTTCCTTCTTTCCTTCCTTCCTTCCTCCTTCATTCCTGCTGCAGTGCTACTTTCTGGTGTATTGAAGCTATTAAAACTATTTCTATGTGTGACTGTTGAAGCTCTTTTGACTCCTCTGTCCCTTCTGTCCCTTCTTTTCCTTTTTTATTCATTATATCATTCTCCCACTTCTGTTTTATTCATTATTTGTGTCATGTTTCACTTCAAGTTACACTTCCTCTGTTTTTTTTTTTTGTCATTTCTCTCCAGGTCAGTGATTTCAACTCATTTATTATATTTTTCTCTTTGTCCTTTTCTTCTTCCCTGCAGGAAACTGGATGCCTTCATTTATGACGCTGCAGTGCTGAACTACATGGCCAGGAAGGACGAAGGCTGCAAGGTATAGAAATACATCTGTCATGTTGAGAGTTTCTTCCTTCCTTCTTCCTATCTCCTTTCCTTCCTTCTTCCTCCCTTCCATCCTTTCTTCCTCCCTTCCTTCTTCCTATCTCCTTTCCTTCCTCATTGGAGACTTGTTTTCCTCAACTCTCTCTCTACTTCCTGCTTTCTTCTTGCATTTCCTAAATAATCTTCCTTCCCTCCTTCCTTTTCTAACTCCCTTACATCCTTCCTTCCTCCCCTCCTTCCTTTCCTCCCTCCCTCCTTCTTTCCTTCCTTCCTCCCTCTTTTCCTTTCTTCCTTCCTTCTTTTCCTCTGTCCTTCCTTCCTCTTTTCCTTTTCTTCCTTGCTTCTTTCCTCTGTCCTGCCTTCCTCTTTTCCTTTCTTCCTTCCTTATTTCCCCCTGTCCTTCCTTCCTTCCTTCCTCCATCCCCCTTTCTTCCTCCCTCCCTCCTTCTTTCCTCCCTCCCTCCTACCTTCCGTATTTCCTCTGTCCTTCCTCACTTCCTTCTTTACTTCCTTCCTCCCTCCCTCCTTCTCTTTCTTTTCTTCCTCTCTCTTCCTTCCCAACTTTTGGGAAAGGAACTGAATCTTTTAGCAGATTCCTTGGCTTGACATTAGTCTTCCTCCTCCATTAGATCAGGGGTGTCAAACATGCGGCCCGTGTGAGGGGAGTAATCCGGCCCACTTTCCTTCCTGTGTTCTTTTCCTTCCTTACATCTGTCCTCCCTTCCTTTTTCCTCCCTACCTTTCTTTTTTCCTTTCTTTGTTCCTTCCCTTCCCACCTTCCTTCTGTCCTTCCTTCATTTCTCCCTTCCTTCCTTCTTTCCTTCCTTCCTTCCATCTGTCCTCCCTTCCTTCCTTCTGTCCATCCTTCCTACCTTCCTTCTTTCCTTCCATACTTCATTTCTTCCTTCTTCCCATCCTTCCTTCATTTCTCCCTTCCATCCACCTGTCCTCCCTTTCTTCTTTCTATCGTCCTCCCTTCCTTCCTTCTGTCCTTCCTTCCTACCTTCCTTCTTTCCTTCCATACTTCATTTCTTCCTTCTTCCCATCCTTCCTTCTGTCCTTCCTTCTTTCCTTCCATCTTTTTAATGATCCGGTCCACATCAGATCAAATTGATCTGTATATGGCCCTTTAATGAAAATGAGTTTGACTCCTCTGCATTAGATAAAGTTTATTGATGATTTCAATATATTTTAGAGCTGAAAACCAATCTCCGTCATGCCCTTAGGATGCTGAACTCAAACAGGAATATGTGGACTCAACACACACACACAGCTCTCTGCATCAAAATGTGACGAACTTGCAAAATGACTTGAATTAGAGTCAGTACTGCTGCAGGTGTAAATAAAGATGATCTCAGGAAATCCTGTAAAAATGATGCAACTGCTGGAAAATGCACCTGTAGTTTATTAACTGAGCTTTGCAACACTGTCACTGGATGTTACTCCTCTCCCTCTCATGTGTTGATCTTCTACCTGCAGCCATTTATAAAGAAAGTTTTTCAAGTTATTTCCTGAAGATTATAAATACATCTCGACAATGATGCCTTTAAAACAGCTGTTGGGAGGGAGGAGGGAGGGAGGGAGGGAGGAGGAAGGAAGGAAGGAAGGGAGAGAGGGAGGGAGGATGGGAGGGAGGAAAGGAGGGAGGAAAAGAGGAAGGAAGGATGGGAAAAGAAGGAAGGAAGAAGGAAAGAGGGAAGGAGGAAAGAAGCAAAGAGGGAAGAAAGAAGGAAAGAGGGAAGGAAAGGAGTGAGGGAAGAGGGAATGAAAGAAGGAGGGAGGAAGGAAGGACGGAAGGAAAGAAGGAGGGAGGGAGGAAGGACAGATAAATAATAAATCAACAGCGCTGTCCACAATAAATGAAAATATTAACTACCTGCATGCCTTCCTTCCTTCCTTCCTCCATCCTTCTCTCTGTCTTTCCTTCCTCTCTCTTTCCTCCTTTCCTTCCTCTATCCCCCTTTCTTCCTTCCTTCTGTCCTTCCCTCCTTCCTTCCTCCCTCCTTCTTTCCTTCCTTCCTCCATCCTTCCTTCCTTCCTTTCTTCCCTCCTTCTCTCTTTCTTTCCTTCCTCTCTCTTTCCTCCTTTCCTTCCTCCATCCCCCTTTCTTCCTTCCTTCTGTCCTTCCCTCCTTTCTTCCTCCCTCCTTCTCTCTTTCTTTCCTCCTTTCCTTCCTTCTTTCCTTCCTTCCTTTCTTCCTTCCTTCCTCCCTTCTTCTTTCCTTCTGCTTAGAGGGAAAATCTTCCCACAGACGTTATTAGAGATGATGAGTGAGCTGGATGTTCATCCTCGCTGTGGGAACCGTATCAAATTCAAAACTAATAAATAAATCAACAGCAGCTGTCCACGAGAAATAACAATATGAGCTAGCTGCACGCCACGAGGGGAACGTATGAATGCATTACATATGTTTGATTTATTTAATGCAGATGTTGTTGAAGTGCTCATTTCTTAGCATGCTAGTTGTGAATCTGTTGCGGTTGTTCCCTAAAACACGCTGCAGGGTGAAAGGCTGCAACAATGGCGGCCATGTTGCAGAGTTTACTATGAAATACTAATACTTCTTGCCTTCCTCTCTCTTTCCTCCTTTCCTCCCTTCTTTCCTTCCTCCATCCCCCTTTCTTCTTTCCTTCTGTCCTTCCTTCCTCCCTCCCTCTTTCCTTCCTTCCTTCTTTTCTTCCCTTCCTTCCATCTGTCCTTCCTTCTTTTCCTCCCTTCCTTCCATCTGTCCTTCCTCCCTCCATCCTTCTCTCTTTCTTTGCTTCCTCTCTTTCCTCCTTCCTTTCTTTCTTTCCTCCCTCCTTCCTTCCTTCCTTCCTCCCTCCTTCTTTCCTTCCTTCTTTCCTCCATCCTTCCTTCTGTCTGTCCTTCCTACCTCCTTCTCTCTTTCTTTCGTTCCTTCCTTTCTCTTTTTGATCCTTGCTTATATTAATAGTATCTGTCTCTTTGAATCTGACTCGTGTGTGTGTGTGTGTGTGTGTGTGTGTGTGTGTGTGTGTGTGTGTGTGTGTGTGTGTGTGTGTGTGTGTGTGTGTGTGTTCCTCCACCAGGTGATGACCATCGGCTCTGGTAAAGTGTTCGCTACGACAGGTTACGGCATCGCTCTGCACAAGAACTCACGCTGGAAACGACCGCTGGACCTGGCTCTGCTGCAGCTGGTCGGAGACGGTAAGGAGGGAGAGGGGGGCTCCAAAAGAGCAGAAAATGACAGATATTTGCTTCTTGGAAAGGTTGGCTGCTCGTCGTTGGGTTGATGGAAGTAAAACACAATCATCAAGAGGAGAAACTTCACTCACTGAAATCTTTGAAAAATACTATTAACCCTTCTGTTGTCCTCAAGTCAAAGAAGGAAGGGAGGGAGGGAGGGGGAAGGAGGGAGGAAGGAAAGGAAGGAGGGAGGAGGGAAGGAAACAAGGAAGGAAGGAAGGGAGGGAGGAAGAAGGAAGGAAAGGATGGAGGGAGGAAGGAAGGAAGGAAGGACAGTTACAAAAAAATCCTCTCAGTAATATGCTCGAGCTCCTTGGTCTCTCTTGTGTCGTGTCGTGTCCTTCCTTCCTTCCTTCTTTCTTGTCTTATTTTCCTTTCCTCCGTCCTTCTTTCTTTCCTTCCTTCCTTCCGTTTGTCTGTCCTTCCCTCCTTCCCTTCTTCCTTCCTTCTTCCTCTCTTCCTTTTTCCTTCCTCCCTCCTTTCCTTCCTTCCTCCCTCCCTCCTTTCCTTCCTTTCCTTCCTTCCTTCTTGTCTTATTTTCCTTTCTTCCTTCCTTATTTCTTTCCTTCCTTCCTTCCTTCCGTTCGTCTGTCCTTCCCTCCTTCCCTCCTTCTTTCCTTCCTTGCTTCCTTCTTTCCTTCTTTCCTTCCTTCCTTCCATCTTTCCATGCAAATCCTCTCAGTAATATGCTTGAGCTCCTTGGTCTCTCTTGTGTCGTGTGAATTGAAGGTTTCCAGATAAAAACTAATAAATAAGTTTGTTTCTATAACAGCAGCAGACTTTTATTCTTTTATCACACAAATATGTCAAGCTTTTATCTCTTATGTTCTCAATTCTTGTTTATGCATTGAAATGTTCTGTTCCTTCCTTCCTCCTTTCCTCCTTTCCTCCCTTCCATCCTTCCTTCTTCCTCCCTTCCTTCCACCTTTCCTTCCTTACTTCCTTCCTTCCATCTTTTCTTATTTTCCTTCCGTCCCTCCTTCTTTCCTTCCTTCCTTCCTTCCTTCCATCTTTCCTTCCTTCTTGTCTTATTTTCATTTTTTCCTTCCTTCCTTACTTCCTTCCTTTTGTTCTTCCGTCCTCCCTTCCTTCCATCTTTCCTTCCTTGCTTCCTTTCTTCCATCTTTCCTTACTTCCTTTCTTCCTTCCTTCCTTCTTGTCTTATTTTCCTTTCTTCCTTCCTTCTTTCTTTCCTTCCTTCCTTCCGTTCGTCTGTCCTTCCCTCCTTCCTTCCTTTTTTTTTTCCTTCCGTCCTTCCATCTTTCCTTCCTTCCTTCCCTCCTTTCCTTCCTTCCTTCCTACCTTCCTTCTTCCTCTCTTCCTTTCTTCCTTCCTTATTTCTTTCCTTCCTCCCTTCCGTTCGTCTGTCCTTCCCTCCTTCCTTCTTTCCGTCCTTCCTTCTTTCCTTCTTTGCTTCCTTCCTTCCATCTTTCCATGCAAATCCTCTCAAATATATGCACAAGCTCCTTGGTCTCTCTTGTGTCGTGTGAATTGAAGGTTTCCAGATAAAAAAAACAGCGGCAGACTTTTACTTTTATCACAAAAATATGTCAAGCTTTTATCTCTTATGTTCTCAATTCTTGTTTATGCATTAAAATGTTCCTGCAGCTGCATTTTCATTTAAACAGGAAGTGGAATATGAGAGAGATAGAGAACATTTTGACCCTGACAGGCTCCTGTAATTTGGTTTGCAGCAGTCAGAGAGAGACGCTCCGTATTAAAATAATAACTTTTCCTTTTGTGTTTCTATAAAAGCCAGAAAAGCTTTTAGCAGCAGCAGCAGAGGACGAGTCATGAATGAGCAACGACTCATCAGTAGACACGAGGGAGGAGAAACAGTCAGGAGCTTCTATCAATACATTTATATGCATAGAAGAGTCCTGATGCTGCTCTCACATGTCACTATGAGTTCAGCTTTCCTTCCTGCCTTCCTTCCTTCCTTCCTTCCTTCCTACCTTCCTTCCTTCTTTCTTTCCTTCCTGTCTACTTTTACTTTCTTTGGTTCATCTGTCCTTCCTTCCTTCCATCTGTTCTTTCTTCCTTCCTTCCTACCTTCCTTCCTTCCTTCCTTCCTTCACATGTCACTGTGATGCTTTTAGAGGAAGGAGTCCAGCTTTCTTTAAATATAAATAATATTAACTGTATGTAATTAGTGATATCAGAGTCTGTAGTTAAAGTACCAAAGCAGACATAATACACCAGGGGTGTCAAACATGAGGCCCGTGGGCCAGATCCGGCCCGCCGAGGGGTTCAATCCGGCCCACTTTCCTTCCTGTTTTCCTTACTTCCTTCCTTCTTGTCTTATTTTCCTTTCTTCCTTCCTTACTTCCTTACTTTCTTACTTCCTTCCATCCTTCCTTCTTTCCTTCCTCACTTTCTTACTTTCTTCCTTCATTCCTTCCTTCCTTCTTGTCTTATTTTCCTTTCTTCCTTCTTTCCTTCCTCACTTTCTTACTTCCTTCCATCCTTCCTTCCTTCCTTCTTGTTTTAATTTCCTTTCTTCCTTCTTTCCTTCCTTACTTTCTTACTTCCTTCCATCCTTCCTTCCTTCCTTCTTGTCTCATTTTCCTTTCTTCCTTCTTTCCTTCCTCACTTTCTTACTTCCTTCCTTCATTCCTTCCTTCCTTCTTGTCTTATTTTCCTTTCCTTCTTCCTTCCATCTTTCCTTCCTTCCTTCTTCCCTTTCTTCCTTCCTTCCTCCCTCCTTTGATCTGTCCTTCCTTCTTTCCTTTCATCTATCTATCCTTCCTCTCTTTCTTCCTTCCTTCCCTCCTTCCCTGCCTACATTGATGCTGATATGGGAACATAATGAAACTTAAACCTACTTTAAACTTGACACTTAAAGACTATAGTGATGTGTTCTGTGTTACTTTTTACACTGTGTTTTATAAACTGGGTCAAAATTACAATAAAATCCTGTGAAACACAAACAGCAATGAAAATAAAAGGAAGAAAAATAAACTTTATATCTAAATATGATCCATACATTTACAGTGGAAGCAATCTTAGTGTCTTAATATGTAAAATATATTAAAGTTTAAAATTGTCACCTATGTTGGAAATGACTTTAAGGCTACACTGAAAAAGTGCTGAGTAAGTGAATTCTTCTCTTTAAGTTTTATTCTGGAAAAACCTGCAACTTCATTTAGTGCCAAAATGTAGCTCCAGGAAGTCGCCTCCAGGAAGCAGAGGAAAGAGGAAAGAGGAGAGGAGGAAACAAAAACATAATCCAAGACAATAAGTACAAGTTCCTGGTTTGAGTAGATAAGTTCCTCTAGTGGAAAAGGAAAAAACTTTAAAATTAAAGTTGTACAATAATGTATGTAGTTAGTTTTTATTTATTGTAAAAGGAGTGAAAGTGAAATTGTGACTGAGGAGAAGCTGAGTTTAACTTTTATCTGTAAAATCCAGAAAACAGAGTTAAAATGTAAAATGTGTTCAAGCAGCCATGAAAGAAAAAGTTGTTTTCATCCTGAACTCTGGAGATAAGTCACAGAGGAAGAGGAGGAGGGAGGAGGAGGAGGAGGAGAAGGAGTAAGGGGAGTAAGGAGGAAGAGGGAGGAGAAGTGAAGAGGGAGGAAGAGGAGGAGTAAGGGTACAAGGAAGACGAGGAGTAAAAAGCAGGAGAAGTGAGGAGGAGTGAGGAGGAGTAAGGGTACGAAGAAGAGGAGTAAGAGGAGGAGTAAGGAGGAGGAAGAGGATGAGTAAGGAGGAGGAGGGAGGAGAAGTGAGGAGGAGGAGGAAGAGGAGTAACGAGGGGTGAGGAGGAGGAGTGAGTAGGAAGAGGAGGATTGAGGAAAAGTAAGGAGGAGGAGTAAAGAGGATGAGGATGAGGAGTAAGGGTGTGAGGAAGAGGGGTAAGGAGGAGGACAATGTGGTGGAGGAAGGAGGAGGATGAGGAGTAAAGAGGAGGGAGGAGGAGTAAGGGTGCGAGGAAGAGGAGGAGTAAGGGTATGAGGAAGAGGATTAAAGAGGAGGAGGAGGAAGAGTAAGGGTGCGAGGAAGAGGAGGAGGGAGGAGAAGTGAGGAAGAGGAAGAGGAGTAGTAAGGAGGAGGAAGAGGAGGAGGGAGGATGAGGAGGAGGGGTGAAGAGGAGGATGAGTAAGGAGAAGGAGGAGTAAGGAGGAGGTAGAGGAGGAGGGAGGAGAAATGAGGAGGAGTAAGGGTACGAGGAAGAGGAGTAAGGAGGAGGACAATGTGGAGGATGAGTAAGGAGGAGGAGGGAGGAGGAGGAAGGAGGAGGAGGGAGGAGGAGGAAGAGGAGGAGTAAGGAGGAGGAAGATGAGGAGCAATTGGAACACTTGCAGGGAGGAGGAGGAGTAAGGAGCTGGTGGAGAAGGAGGAGTAAAGAGGAGTAGGATTGAGGAAGAGGAGTAACGAGGGGTGAGGAGGGGGAGGAGTAAGGAGGAGTAGAAGTGAGGAAGAGTAAGGAGGAGGAGGAAGAGGAGTAACGAGGGGGTAGGAGGGGGAGTAAAGAGGAGTAGGAGTGAGGAAGAGGAGTAACGAGGGAGGGGTGAGGAGGAGGAGTGAGTAGGAGGAGGAGTAAGGAGGAATGTGGAAGAGTAAGGGGGAGGAGGAAGAGGAGTAACGAGGAGGAGGAGGAGGAGTGAGTAAGAGGAAGAGTAAGGAGGAATGTGGAAGAGTAAGGAGGAGGAGGAAGAGGAGTAACGAGGGGTGAGGAGGAGGAGGAGTAAGGAAGAAGAGTAAGGAGGAGGAGGAAGAGTAAGGAGGAGGAGGAGTAAGGATGAAGTGGAGTGAGGAGGATGAGGAGGAGTAAGAGTATGAGGAAGAGGAGTAAGGAGGAGTGAGGACGTGGAATGGGAAGGAGGAGGAATAAGGATGAGGAGGAGGAGTAATGAGGAGTGAGGAGGTGGAATGGGAAGGAGGAGGAATAAGGAAGTCGACAGCGATCTTCATCATCATCATCATCATCATCACATCGGTTCATTATCCTCCTTACATGCACCGCAGACGCCTGTAATTGCTCCCTGTAATACATCTGTTGGTTACACTTCCTGTTTCAGCACATGGCTGGTCCGTCACTAAATTGGCTCCTCTGGGGAACAATTTAGTGTGTGCACAATTAGCACGGCTCAGCGCTGCACCCAGGGGCGACGACGTCGACACAGATACCAGAAATATTTATAAGTTATCCCTTAAAATGGATCCTTCCTTCCTCCCTTCCTTCCTTCTTCCTCCCTTCCATCCTCCCTCCTTTCCTTCCTTCCTTCCTTCCTTCTTCCTCCCTTCCGCCCTCCTTTCCTTCTTTCCTTCTTCCTCCCTTCGTTCTTCCCTCCCTTCCTTCCGCCCTCCTATCTTCCCTTCCTCCTTCCTTCCTTCTTTCCTTCCTTCTTCCTCCCTCTTTCTTTTCCTTCATTCTTCCTCCTTTCCTTCCTTCCTTCCTTCCTTCTTCCTCCCTTCTACCCTCCTTTCCTTCCTTCCTTCTTCCTCCCTTCGTTCTTCCCTCCCTTCCTTCCGCCCTCCTATCTTCCCTTCCTCCTTCCTTCCTTCTTTCCATCCTTCTTCCTCCCTCTTTCTTTTCCTTCATTCTTCCTCCCTTCCTTCCTTCTTCCTCCCTCCCTTCTTCCTCCCTTCTATCCTTCCTTCTTCCACCCTTCTTGCCTCCTTTCTTTCCTTCCTTGCCTCCTTCCTTCCTTCCTTCCTCCCTTCCTTCTGCCCTCCTATCTTCCCTTCCTCCTTCCTTCCTTCTTTCCTTCCTTCTTCCTCCTTTCCTTCCTTCTTCTTCCCTTCATCCTTCCTTCTTCCTCCCTTCCTTCCTCCTTTCCTTCCTTCTTCCTCCCTTCCTTACCTCCTTCCTTCCTTCTTTCTCCCTCCTTTCCTTCCTTCTTCTTCCCTTCCTTCCTACTTTCCTTCCTTCTTCCTTTCCTTCCCAGGGGGCGACGACGACACGGATCCCTTAAAATTAGGCTGTTTGGAAGAGGGACAAACTGTTCCTTATTTCCTTCCTCCCTCCTTCTCTCTTTCCTCCCTTCTTTCCTGCTTTCCTTGCTTAATCCCCCTTCTTTCCTTTCCTCTGTCATTCCTTCCTTCCTTTCTCCTTCTCTCTTTCTTTCCATCCTCTCTCTTTCCTCCCTTCCTGCTTTCCTTCCTCCATCCCCGTTCTTTCCTTCCCTCTTTCCTTCCTTCTTTCCTCTGTCCTTCTTTTCTTCCTTTCTCCCTTCCTCTTTTACTCCATCCCTCCTCCCTTCCTTCCTCCTCCCTCCTTTCCTCCCTTCCTTCCTTCCTTCTTCCTCCCTTCCTTCTTTCTCCCTTCCATCCTTCCTTCTTCCTCTCTTCCTTCTTCCTTCCCTTCCTTCTTCTTCACCTTCTTCCTTCTTCCTCCCTTCCTAGACTGTTAGTGTCAGTTGGGATTTGACACAAAGCTCCATAGTTTCATCTTGAAAGGCATTTTTCTTGCTCTACATCTGTTTCCTCTTTGTTTCTTTTAACAAATAAGGAAGTAAGCAGCACTCCCAAGTGTAATACTGCAATGAATTATTAATAAAACATTATAGTTTATCATAGAATAGCATGAATTATTCAGATACACCATTATTATACTGAAAACAACTGTTAAACGTCTCAGTACAGTTTGATTTAATGTACAGATGTTTAATGATATGAACACTCTGACAGCTCATATGTTTCATTTAGTAACTTTTTTTTTTATTGCCCCGCTAATAATTAGTAAGTTTAATCTAATTTACTAATTACATTGTATACTTGGATGTCTGCTGGTGTGCACAATCCTATCTTCTTTTTTGGCTTTCCCTTCCTTTTGATATTTTGCATTGCCTCTTTGGGGTTTTTTTTTGGGGGGGGGTTGCACCCAGGAAGGGAGGATGGAAGGAACGAATGGAGGGAGGAAGAAGGGAGGAAGGAAGGGAGGAATAAGGAAGGGATGAAAGGCAGAAAGGGAGGGAGGGAGGGAGGGTGGATAGAATAAGGAAGGAAGGGAGGAAAGGTAGGAGGGAGAGAGGGAAGGAGGAGACAGAAGGAAGGAAGGGAGGAAGAAGGAAGGAAAGGAGGGAGCGAGGAAGAAGGAAGGAAAGGAGGGAGCGAGGAAGAAGGAAGGAACGGAGGAAGGAAGGAGGGAGGACGGAAGGGAGGAAAGGAAAGAAGGAAGGACGGAGGAAGGAAAGAAGGAAGGGAGGAAAGAGAGAAGGAGGGAGGAGGGAGGAAAGAAGGAACAGTCAAAACAGACGGGGTCAGTTTGACCCGGTTAAGACGACAGGAAGCTTAAATCGAGACGCTGACTTTGCTCCTGAGCTGAACTCACACAGCAGCACGAATCCAAAAAAGTTCCTCTTCTCCTCCTTCTTCTTTGTGTCTCTCACTGATTCACGCTGACTGAGCCAATAATAAAGAAAAAAAAAGAAAAGAAAAGAAAATGTGAACGTGAACATCTTCTGGCAGCGAGGGTTGAACAGGAAACCCTCGGGACATTCATTCTTTCCTTTATATTCTCTCTCTCTTTTTTTTTTTTTGTTCTGATGGCTTTGAGTCTCCAGAGAGCCAGATGTTGATTTTAATGTCATATATTTACGTTCGTAGGCTGAGAGATGGAGAGATGGAGAGATGGAGAGAGATGGAAAGAAAAAAAAGTAGCGGATCATTTAGGATCAAAAACAACAAATAAACAAACATCAGAAATGGGAAACAGTTGACATGACATCATCTTCACTTTATACTCTCAAACATGTTTTTAAAAAAAATTAATATTATTAAACTTCCTGTCGTCCTCCCGGGTCAAATTGACCCCGTCTGTTTTGACTGTTCCTTCTTTCCTTCCTTCCATCTGTCCTTCCTTCCTCCCTCCTTCTCTCTTTCTTTCCATCCTCTCTTTCCTCCCTTCCTTTCCTTTCCCTCCTCCCTTCCTTCTTTCCTTCCTTTCTCCCTTCCTCCCTCCCACCTTCCTTTCCTTCCTTCTTCCTCCCTTCCATCCTTCCTTCTTCCTTCCTTTCCATCCTTCCATCTTCCTCTCTTCCTTCCTTCTTCCTTTCTTCCATCCTCCCTTCCTTCTTCCTCCCTTCCTTCTTTCCTCTGTCCTTCTTTCCTTCCTTTCTCCCTTCCTCCCTCCCACCTTCCTTCCTGCCTTCTTTCCTCCTTTCCTTCCTTCATCCTCCCTTCCTTCCTCCTTTCCTTCCTTCATCCTCCCTTCCTTCCTCCTTTCCTTCGTTCTTCCTCCGTTCTTTCTTCCCTTCCTTCCTTCTTTCCTTCTTCCTCCCTTCCTTCCTCCCTTCTTTCCTCCCTTCCATCCTTCCTTGTATGTAGTTGGTGAATGTGATGCTATGTGCATTAACAGCCCAAATTATCAAGAAAATTTTAAAAATAAAAGCTCAAACTGTCCTTAGTGAAGCACAAAGGTTTCACTCTGCTTGACTTCGGTCTCTTCTCTGAGTATTTTAGCTGAAAAGAGGAAATAATAAAATATAAGATGGGTTGAAATTAGGGTGAAAAAAAGCTCTGTCACCTGCTTGTTGGAAGTTTGCATTTTATTTTGAAGGGATCCATCTCTCTTTTTCTCTTCCTCTCTTCCTCCATCATTATTGGTGCTTTTTCCAGGTTAGCTGATAGAAAACACTTTGAGCTCTTTCCTTCCAGAGATAGAGGAACAACCATAGACTGTATAAAAGAAATGGACGTAACATCCGTGACGTCACCCATTGGTTTGTGGACTGCTGCTCGGAAGCCAATAGTTTCAAATCTAGGCAGCGCCATCTTGAAATTTCAGGTGCATTCTGGGAAAAAATGAACACGGATTCTACTTATATGGGCATGAGGCGGGGCCATGGGCGGAGCGGGGAGGTAGCGATAGGTTGCGAGGGCTGGATCTGGAGGACATTGGGCAATCAACCTGTCAATCAGGACGTAGCCACGCCCTAATGCATACCCTGCTTTATCGTCACATATAAAATCAGGGAGGCCAAAATGTCCCAAATGAACATCATACTGCATTGAAGAAGGCTTTAAACTTGCGATTGAGACCATAAACACATTTTGAAAATGTTTACTGAGGTTAGAAATCAAGTGAGAAGTTGGTGAATTCTCCATTGACTTGTATAGAGACGGTCGCCCCCTGGTGGCCTTTTGATAGAATGCAGCTCTAAGTTACTTCCTGGTTGGCCTCATTTCAGAGGACAGGAACTCCCCGCCTGGGAACAACGACGGCAGCAGCTCATATAATTTACTGTCCGTCACTAAGAAACCGTTTCTATAACTTCACATGACTTCCTGTGTTTGTGCTTCTCGTCTAATATTCCTCAAAACAACTCAGAGTTCACTTTTCACTGAACCTGCAGTTATTTGAATCTCGCTCGCTGCTGTCCAGAGTGTCACAGAGAAGGAAATGTAATCCAGTCTATAACAAGCTGACTTCTATTTTCCATTATAGAGAATAAAACTCATATTTCTTATCTAGATGTCACATTGTTTGCAAACTCAACTCTTCCTCCATGTTTATACCTGACGCCTCCATATCTGACTTCTCTTTCTATTATAAAGGAGGAAACTCTTCAATAAGATAATAAAAGCATGCTGCCAGTTATTATAATGTATCATATTTGCAGATTTATGTCTGTCATTTTTATTTATGAAGCACCTTTCATACAGACTAGTGTAGTTCAAAGAGCTTTACAGTTAATTCAAATAAAAAATAAATAAATAATACTTACTACAAAACTGGAGACCAATGCATGCAAAATAAAATATAAAATAAAATAAAAAATATTTTAAAACACGCTTAAAAATTTAAGTAAAATTAGTAAATCACAATAAAAAATAAATAAATACATAATAATAATTTTTAAAGACAAAACTGGAGACCAATGCATGCAAAATAAAATAAAATAATTTTAAAAAAATGCTTAAAAATTTGTAAAAAAAAAATAATAATTATAATAAATAAAAATAAGAGTTTCACAGTTAATTAAAATCATTTTAAAAAATAATAATAATAATTTTAATTTTAATAGACAAAACTGTAGACCAATGCATGTAAAATAAAATAAAATAAAAATTATTTTTAAAAAATACTTAAAAAATTAAATAAAATTAGTAAAATAAATAAATAATTAGAATAGATAAAAATAATGAAATAAATAAGTAAAAATAAGAGAGTTTATGAGAAAGTGTTTATTAATAGAGAGTGTGTGAGGACTCAGGAAGCTTGCTGCTGCCCCCTGGGAAGGAGACCAGGTATCTCACAGGAGCTGTTTGAGTCAGTGTGTGTGTGTGTGTATGTGTGTGTGTGTGTGTGTGTGTGTGTGTGTGTGTGTGTGTGTGTGTGTTATTCACAGTTAAATGTCAGAAACGCCGCAGCAGCAGTTTTGTGTTGTTAAATCTGTTTATTAGATCATTATTTTTGGGTTATTAAGAAATGAACAAAGGAAAAGAAGACAGGAAGGAAAGATAGAAAGAAGGGGAGAAAAGAAAGATGGAAGGAAGAAAGGACAGGTAAATGGAAGGAAGGAAGGAAGGAACGAACGACAGGTAAATGGAAGGAAGAAATTAAAAAAGGAAAAGAGGACAGGAAGGAAAGATAGAAGAAAGGGAGGGAGAGAGGAAGGAAGGAAAAGAAGACAGACAGAAGGAAGGAAGGACGGAAGAAATGAACAAAGGAAAAGAAGACAGGAAGGAAAGATAGAAGAAAGGGAGGGAGGAAGGAAGAAAGGAAAGGTGGAAAGAAGGATCGACAGGTGAATGGAAGGAAGGAAGAAAGGACAGATGAACCAAAGAGAGGAAAAGAAGACAGGAAGGAAAGATGGAAGACAGTGAGGGAGGAAGGAAGGAAGGAAATATGGAAGACAGTGAGGGAGGAGGGAAGGAAGGAAGTTATACATCACACCTCTCTCTCCAGCTGTTCTCTGTTAAAGCTCAAACTCTACACGGCTGTTTTGACACATGTCAGCGCAGAGTGATGCACATCAGCTCTTCAGGAGACGCCACTTCCTGTTTCTTTTTTCTTCATCCTTTCATCTTGTGTCAGAAAGAAAAAGCAGAATGGTGTCACATTAGCATCCAGAGCCGACTGCATGGTGATGTCTGTCTGTGTGTGTTTGGTGTTTGAGCTCTCTGAGCCTTAAATGACAGAACGATCCAAGATGGCCGACAGAAGCTCAGAGAATAAATAAATATATGTGTGTGTGTGTGTGTGTGTGTGTGTGTGTGTGTATTGAAAAGAGACAGTTTGTAATATTCATCTTCCTGGGTCAAATTGACCCCATCTGTTTTGACTGTTCCTTCCTTCCTCCCTTCCTTCCTTCCTTTCTTCTTTCTGTCCTTCCTTCCTCCCTTTTTCTTTCTTTCCTCCTCATTACCTTCCTTATTTTTTCTGTCCTTCCTTCTTTCCTTCCCTCCGTCCTTCCTTCACTCCTTCCTTCCTTCCTTCCTTCTGTCCTTCCTCCCTCTTTCTCTCTTTTTCTTCCCCATTACCTTCCTTCTTTCCTATGTCCTTCTTTCCTCCCTTCCTCTTTTCCTTTCTCCCTCCCTCTCTCCCTCCCTTCCTCCTTTCCTTCCTACCTCCCTCCCTTCCTTCCTTCCTTCTCTCCTTCCTTCCTTCCTTCCTTCTTTCCTCCCTCCCTCCTACCATCCTTTCTTCCTCCCTCCTTTCCTTCCTCCCTCCCTTCCTTCCTTCCTTCCTTCCTCCCTCCCTTCTTTCCTTCCTCCCTCCTTTCCTTTCCTCTCCCTCTCTCCTTTCCTTCCTCCCTCCTTTCCTTTCTTCTCCCTCTCTCCTTTCCTTCCTCCCTCCTTTCCTTTCTTCCTCTTTTCCTTCCTTCTTCCTCCCTTCCATCCTTCCTTCCTTCCATCCTCCCTCCTTTCCTTTCTTCTTCCTCCCTCCCTTCTACCATACTTCCTCCATTCTCCCTTCCTCCCTTCTTCCTCCATCAACAGGAGTGGTAATAATATTAGAGATGAAATCCTCATTGCTGACCAGAGTAAAGCTGTCACATAGGAGACAAGATTAGAGTACAGCTGAGTCACATTCAATTCAATTGTTCCCCAAAATCACATCTAACCTGTCACACACCTACAGGATGAAACACGGATCCCTATTTTTAAGCTGCAGCTTTTTACTCTCTTAGCTGATTCCCCCTTTCTCTCTCTCTCTCTCTCTCTCTCTCTCTCTCTCTCTCTCTCTCTGTGGCATTTCCTCCCTCGGAGCAGGTGAGAGAGGATACAGCTGATATTCTGCCTGTCTGTCAGCTCTTTGTGGGGAAGAGCAGCTTTATGCGCTACTGACTGCCATGATTAACGTATTTACAGGGAGATAAAGAGAGGGGAGAGGCGTGAAAAGCCGGACAGGGAGAGAGAGAGTGAGAGAGAGAGAGAGAGAAAGAAAGAAATCAGCTCGAGCTCTCTTTGAAACTGGAATTATATGATGTGCGCGAGCCCCACACACACACACACACACACACACATATACACACACATATAGGATCAGCACAGGGGGGGGGAAGCAGGGTCGATGGAGTTGAGCCTGAGTTTAATGCGGCTGTCAAGGAATGTTAGAATTCCCGCCGCGTGCATGTTGCGGGTGTGAAATGTGGCACGAGCTGAAACATGTTAAAGGGAGATTTGCGGGTTTTTCTTTTTTTTTTTGTTTTAGCAGTCAACACGGCTGAGTCACGGTGGGCTAATCCTTACATTGGGGTGGGAGGGGGGGGGATTTCCAAACTGTGTTAATTAACCTACAGGTCAATTAATAGTGTAAGCATTGGGAGGAGGGATTGGGAGCCTCGACATCTTCAGCGCGCGCGCGTGTGTGTGTATGAAAAGCGTGTATGCTTGTTTTTAGAAGTCCTCAGTGACAGGGTCGGCGCACATCTGTCTACATAAGTCTCTCTCAACATTTGATCCTGCCCCCCCTCTCTTATTCTCTCTCTCTCTTCCCACTGCCTCATTCTTTTTGATTAATGCATTAATGGCTAGCGATGAGAGTCCCATTACGCTGAGGCTCAGAGTGTGTATTTCATTTAGTGTGTGTGTGTGTGTGTGTGTGTGTGTGTGTGTGACACAGTCTGAGCAGGAAGTGTAATGTTTGCGAGCATCTCCCACCTTTCATCTCCCAATGAGCTGTCGCGTCGCTCTGCCCTCAGTGTGCCAGACTCAGACGCCAGGCCGCTTCAAAGGGCTCCTCTCTCTCTCTCTCTCTCTCTCTCTCTCTCTCCCTCTCTCTCTCTGTCTATCTCTACCTCTCTTTCTCTCTCTCTCTCTACCTCCCACTTTCTCTGTCTCTCGCCCACTTTCTCTCTCTACCTCTCTGTCTCTCTCTCTCTGTCTACCTCCCACTTTCTCTGTCTCTATCTCTCTCTTCCTCTTTCTCTCTCTCTCCCATTCTCTCTCTCTCTCTCCCATTCTCTCTCTCTCTCTCCCACTTTCTCTTTACCTCTCTCCCACTTTCTCTCTCTCTCTCCCTCCCACTTTCTCTCTCTCTCTCTACCTCCCTCTCTCTCTCTCACACACACACACACACACACTTTCTCTCTCCCATTCTCTCTCTCTCTCTCCCACTTTCTCTTTACCTCTCTCCCACTTTCTCTCTCTCTCTCCCTCCCACTTTCTCTCTCTCTCTCTACCTCCCTCTCTCTCTCTCACACACACACACACACACACTTTCTCTCTCCCATTTTCTCTCTCTCTACCTCTCTCTGTCTCTCTGTACCTCTCTCACACTTTCTCCCTTTCCTTCCCACTTTCTCTCTCTCTCTCTCTACCTCTCCCTCTCTCTGTCTCTATACCACTCTCTCTCACACTTTCTCTATCTCTAGCTCTCTCTCTCCCACTTTCTCTCTCTCCCACTTTCCTGCAAAATGGCCTCTTAATTCACCCTTCTTGCTGCCTTTCTCTCTGTGTTTTAATATTCCTGTGTATATATTATAGACTCTATAACTTCTAACACACACATGCTCCTCCTCTAGACTTTATTAATGACTGTAATACTGCAGCTTATCTGTGTGTTATCTTTCTTCATGTTTGCTCTCTATAATCTACTCTAAACTTTCCTCTCATCTTCTTTTAACATCATTCAAAGAAGGTTTCACTTTTCCACACATTTCTCTCCCCCCATGCATTATTTCATCATCTGTCTCTCTTCTTCTTCTTTTTCTTTTTTTTTTCGTAAAACACAATAAGCTCCATTCCTATTCCTTTTCCTTCTCTTCACCTCTTTATCTATTTCCTTCTCTTGCTTCTTCCCTTCCCCTCTGGTGATCAAACACCTTGCTCTCATAACAAAAGGAGCTGTAATCCCCCTTTTTTCTTCTTCTTCCCTTTTTTTTATTTTCTCCTCTACTGCTTTACTGTAAGTCTGTCTCTCCAGTGTATTCCCTTTCCTTAATTCCTCATCTTTCCCCTTTGCTCACCCTTTCTTTCTCTCCTGCCATTTGCCCATTCTTCCTCCTCCGCTATCTTCCTCCTGAACCTTGAACCTTTGCTTTTCTCTTCCATCCCGTCTCATCTTGTTTCATTTTTTCTGCTGCTATTTTTTGACCTTCTTGTTCTCCCTCCACCTTTTTTCTTTTCTTGCAGATGAGATTGATATGTTGGAGCGTCTCTGGCTGTCGGGTATCTGCCACAACGATAAGATCGAGGTATGACAACTTACACCTTTTCTTCTTCTTCATCAGCTTTTGGGGACACACTCAACCTCTTCACTGTTTTTAAGAATAAACTAAAAACTAATCAAACCTGAGTACCCGATACCCAGTCCTACCTTCAATGTAGTTTGTTCTGCATTTTGGTGTTCATCCCTGTTGTCCTCGAGTCAAGGAAGGGAGGGAGGAGAGGAGGAAGAAGGAAAGGAAGGAAGGAAAGAAGGAGGGAGGGAGAAAGGGAGGAAAGAAGGAGGAAGGGAGGGAGAAAGGGGAAGGGAGGAAGGAAGGAAAGGAAAAGAGGAAGGAAGCAAAGAAAGGAAATAAGTAATGGAAGGAAGGACAGAGGAAAGAAGGAAGAGAGGAAGATAGGGGGGAGGAAGGAAGGAAGGAAGGAAGGAAGGAGGAAAGAAAAGTATGAGGGAGGAAGAAAGGGGGATGGAGGAAGGAAAGAAGGAACGGAGGAAAGGAGGGAGGGAGGATGGACCGACGGAAGGATGGAAGGAAGGGAAGGACATGAACACACGTCCCTCATGTGAACCTAAATCTTTATTATAGAGCCTTCACATTGACTGAAGGATGTTTGTGAAACTGCATCAATTAAAGCGACTGAAGAAAACTCTCTTTTGTTAAACGTGAAGCAGATATTTAGTGGTGACTGACATGTTTGGATCTTTGCATCAGTGTGGTGAGTGTGGTGAGTGCGCTGGCTCTAAAGTATCACAGATGGGCGCTCTGACATCCACTGACAGCACAAGACTCTCTATTGTACTGCTGCTTGTAATTAACTTTTTATCTGCTGTCTGGGAGACAAATTGGCCCTCGTTAGTAATAAATACTCTCTCCCACCTCCCTTCCTCCCTTTCTCCCTTTCTCCCACCTCCCTTTCTCCCTTTCTCCCTCCTCTCTCCACTCCCTTCTCATATGCTTTCCTTTTTACCTCTTATGCCTTTTACTTTCCCCCTTCATCCCTTCTGTCTCCTCTCACCAACCATAACCTTTCCTTCTGGCTTTCTTTCTTTCCTTCCTCTCTTTCCTCCATTCCTCCTTTCCTTCCTCCATCCTCCTTCCTTCCTTCCTTCCTTCCTCCCTTCCTTCCTCTTTTCCTTTCCTTCCGTCTTCCTTCCTTCCTTTCCCTACCTTCCTCTCTTCCTTCCTTCCTTCTGTCCTCCCTCCCTCCCTCCTTCTCTCTTTCCCTCCTTTCCTTCCTTCTTTCCTCCCTCCCTCCCTCCCTCCTACCTTCCTTCCTTCTCACCCTCCCTCTTTTCCTTTCCTTCCGTCTTCCTTCCTTCCTTTCCCTTCCTTCCTCATTCTTTCCTCCCCCCTACCTTCCTCTCTTCCTTCTTTCCTCTGTCCTTCTTTCCTCCACTCCCTTCTCATATGCTTTCCTTTTTACCTCTTATGCCTTTTACTTTCCCCCCTTCATCCCTTCTGTCTCCTCTCACCAACCATAACCTTTCCCTTTCTTCTCCCTCCCTCCTTCCTTCTGGCTTTCTTTCTTTCCTTCCTCTCTTTCCTCCATTCCTCCATCCGCCTTCCACCATCCTCCTTCCTTCCTCCCTTCCTCTTTTCCTTTCTTCCCCCCTACCTTCCTTCCTTTCCCTTCTTTCCTCCCCCCTACCTTCCTCTCTTCCTTCCTCCTCCTCTGTCCTTCCTTCCTCCCTTCCTTCTTTCCTCCACTCCCTTCTCATATGCTTTCCTTTTTACCTCTTATGCCTTTTACTTACCCCCCTTCATCCCTCCTGTCTCCTCTCACCAACCATAACCTTTCCTTCTGGCTTTCTTTCTTTCCTTCCTCTCTTTCCTCCATTCCTCCTTTCCTTCCTCCATCCTCCTTCCTTCCTTCCTCTTTTCCTTTCCTTCCGTCTTCCTTCCTTCCTTTCCCTTCCTTCCTCCCCCCACCTTCCTCTGTCCTTCCTTCTTTCCTCCCCCCTACCTTCCTCTCTTCCTTCTTTCCTCTGTCATTCCTTCCTCCCTTCCTTCTTTCCTCCACTCCCTTCTCATATGCTTTCCTTTCTTTCTTTCCTTCCTCTCTTTCCTCCATTCCTCCTTTCCTTCCTCCATCCTCCTTCCTTCCTTCCTCCCTTCCTCTTTTCCTTCACTTCCGTCTTCCTTCCTTCCTTTCCCTTCCTTCCTCCTTCTTTCCTCCCCCCTACCTTCCTCTCTTCCTTCTTTCCTCTGTCCTTCCTTCCTCCCTTCCTTCTTTCCTCCACTCCCTTCTCATATGCTTTCCTTTTTACCTCTTATGCCTTTTACTTACCCCCCTTCATCCCTTCTGTCTCCTTTCACCAACCGTAACCTTTCCCTTTCTTCTCCCTCCCTCCTTTCTCCAGGTAATGAGCAGTAAGCTGGACATAGACAACATGGCAGGGGTCTTCTATATGCTGCTGGTGGCGATGGGTCTCAGCCTCTTGGTATTTGCCTGGGAGCATCTTGTGTACTGGAAGCTACGGCACTGCGTGAAGCGATCAGGCGGGATGGACTTCCTCCTGGCTCTCAGCAGGGTAAGAGAGGGCAAGACGAACAAAAGAAACAATTAACTGATTATAAATGGTTTCACTTTTGGCTTCTTCCCAACAACCATTACCTCTGATTCGTCCACTTTTTTTCTGACATGCAATTAACCAGGGTTCAGAAATGTAGACCTGTGTGTCATCTGCATACCATTGTGAAACCAACAGCAACATGCACAGTCAGCATAATGATTAATTTTGGGATACAACACATAATATACTATCTTTCTTGCCAAGTTTTTGACTCTCCCAAGCAAACATAACCTCAAATGTGTCCACTTTTTTCTGACGTGCAATTAACTAGGGTTCAGAAATGTAGAATTGTTTATCATCTGCATACAAAACAAAACAGATACCATTGTGAAACCAACTTCAACAAGCACAGTCAGCATAATAATTAACCCAATGAATCCCAAATCCTACAGGTGGGATCAAAATAGCACTTATTTTTAAATGACTGGCATTTACAACCCATTTGTCCAATCCAAAAACTAATAAGAAACTGGCGTAATCGACAGATTCTCAAGTTTCTGAGGGTACTTCAATGAAAATGTGACAGAAGCAAAAAAACGACCAGAAACTGCTTGGGATTCAGAGAGTTAACTCATTACTCTCGCCAACTTCTTGCCAACTTTTTGACTCTCCCCAGCAAGGATAACCTCAGATTCGTCCACTTTTTTCTGACATGCAATTAACTAGGGTTCAGAAATGTAGAATTTTTTATCATCTGCATACAAAACAAAACAGATACCTCCTACCGGCGGGATCAAAATACCACTTATTTTTAAATGACTGGCATTTACAAACCATTTGTCCAATCCAAAATGTTTTAAAAACTGGCGTAATCGACAGATTCTCAAGTTTCCGAATGAACAGTGAGTAAAAATATGACAGAAGCAAAAAAACGACCAGAAACTGCTTGGGATTCAGAGAGTTAACTCATTACTCTCACCCTTGCCAACTATTTGCCTCTCCCCAACAACCATAACCTCTGATTCGTCCACTTATTTCAGACATGCTATTAACCAGGGTTCAGAAATGTAGAATTGTGTGTCATCTGCATACCAAATAAAACAGATACCATTGTGAAACTTCAACATGCACAGTCAGCATAATAATAATTAACTTTGGGACACTGTCACACCACATAATAAACCTTCTCTCAACAGACCTCTTCAGTGGAAACAAAACAGTCAGTTAACTTAATCTCAATACACTTTTTAAGAAGTTAGTATGCATTACAGATGGACTGCAACACTTGAAAACACAATATGATGAAATACAATTAAAATTCAAGACAGGACAGAATCCAGTAATAAGAAAAGTGCAGGTTTTTCAAACAGGGATTAATTATCTAACTGTTGATGAAGTGAAGATGGATTGTTTTACATAGTACTCTCGATATAATGGTCTCAGTGGTGTTTTGCCTGTCTGTTCAAGTGCAGTAAATTATTCCACAAGAGTGAAGCTTTGTATGAAAAAGCTACCAAAGGACTGCTTATTAATCTTTGGGCTGAGAGAAGCTGCCTTGGGTTTATGAAAGTCTTTCTGCTTTGGGGTTAAATCTGGAGGGCAGGATTGCAAATTAGAAGATATGTGAATTCAAGAAATACTTTTTTATGTCTAGCATGCATGTCCTTATATGAAGTGGTCCGCAGTTCTTTATGCAAACTTCACACAACCTCAAGACAGACGAAATAATACCAGAGACAAAACACAACAAACAACAAATATTAATCGCCAAGAGATATAAAAACTACATCAAAAGTTCTGCCAGATGAAAACCAAAGGAAAGGAAAGGAAAGGAACTCGAGGCATGAGAGTTTTTAAAGAAACAAAATCACTTCAGCGAAACCCTACAGCAGCTGATCTCGTTGATTTGTACACCCTCAGCCTGAGAGGGGAGAACTAATCAGTGAGGTCAGCTGCAGATTCATGAAACAGTACTTGAGAGGTCATTGATAACCCTCCTTGTTTTTCAATCAACCATGCAACTTTTGTCCTCCTGGGTCAAATCGACCTGAAGGTACAAAGGTATTATAATTCTGTCTGACCTTTTTCACCAACTTCATTCGAACCTATTACCACAGGTTTTACACATATTTTTTGGCAATTATGGTCAATAGGCATCATTGAAATTAAAGTATACATCATTCTTGAGTTAGTGCCTCTTGTCCTTCTGGGTCTCTCCTATCCTTCCTCTCCCTCCTCTCAACCCTAACCAGTCGAGGCAGATGTTCTCCCACTCTGAGTCTGGTTCTGAGGTTTCTTCCTGTTAAAAGGGAGTTTTTTCTCTCCACTGTCGCCAAGTGCTTGCTCATGTGGGAATGTTGAGTCTCTTTAAAATTAAAACCTGAAGAGTTCGGTTTAGAAACTGCTCTATGTGCCTTGAGATAACTTTGTTGTGATTTGGCGCTATATAAATAAAGATTGATTGGGTTAAAATTGACTGAAAAGTGTACAAGCCATTAGGACTCTAACCCCTTATATAGAATAAACTGACCAAGTGAAACATTGGTAATTGGTTGGGTGTTCCTACATAAAGAAAATAAACCAACTAAACCATGATTCAGTTTGATCTAGAGCAAAAATACCAGTTTTTGTCAGACTAAGGTTAGACATTTGGTCTGGTCCATGTAATTTTCAGATCAAACTGAAAAGTCAGAAAGCATTGAATGAAATGAGGTAGTTGTGAAAGAGCCTTAAGACATTGCTAAGATACAGATTGCACAAAAGTAGGCACTTGTTTCTGGCATTCACCTGGGGACTAGGACATCGAGCCAAGAAGGGAAACACTGATGTACTTATCCTTGGCTTCATACCTTTGGGAGCCCAAAGGGTCCAAGGTGTAGAGTGCTCACTTAGCTGCTGCTCAGCTATTTTCTTAGAGAGTCCATTCAGTTCTTGTAAGTTCAGTTCAGCCTGAAGTCATGGAAATACTTACAGGGGTTGAAGGGAAAGAGTATGATAATGAGGAAAGACTGGAGAGAAAAGAACGAAGAGGAGGAAGTATCAAGAAAGGGATGGATGGTGTGACGTGAGTGGGGGGGGGGGGGGGTAAGAAGACGTGGGAAGGTATTGGAGTGAAACTTTAAGATAAGAGGAGAGCAGAGTCGGCTGAGGAGACAGCAGAGTTAGCGGTGTATAGCAGGTGTTGGAGGGAAGCCAAAAGGGAGGTGAAGGAAGCACAGAAAAGGCAGAGACAAAAAAAAAGAAAGGAGGAGGAGGGAGGATGCAGGCAAGGTGGAGGGGAGTGGAGACTGTTGAAGTGGGAAATGGGCTTCATAGAGGCTTGGCGAGATATTCTTGTTTGTCGGAGGATACTGTGATGGAATGCTTGGTGTGTAAATACCTGTGGTTTGTAAGGGTGACACCGCCTTGTTGTAGCGACAACAAAAGATTGTGATTTATTACCCTGCTGCTCCCTGACAAAGCAGAGTCAATGGAGGGAAAGAACAAAACATCACAGATATGGTATATGCTTTTCAACATATTAGAAAACTCTTGTCTAAAGATGGATTCAGCACCCAGCTACCTCAGACCCAATCTAAGCGATGGTTCGGCGTAATTTCAACCTAATCTAAACACCGTCTCAGCCCTTTTTTTTTTCATTTGGTCGCAAATTAGTGGAGTTAGAGCTATCAGGCGCTAACGGGACCACTAGTGTATCTGGTAAATGACCCCACTAATAATGCCTGGATTGTTATCAAACTTCTACAGTAGTACAAATAGGGTCTTTACTCATAAATCAATGCATTGGAAAGTTTGTAAGTACACCAAGAGTTTATTAAAATAACACTTACCTGATGGCTTTTACTCTGCTGCTACTGCTAAAGCTGACCAAATGAAAAAAAGGGCTGAGGGGGTGATTAGATAGACGTCATGGTGCATATGGCGCTAGGTCGAAATAACGCCGAACCATTGCTTTAAATTATACTAACACACACGCACATACTGTAATCAAGTGACATTAAACCTACAGAAACATTGCAATAATAGTCAGACTGTGTGTGAGAGCAGCAGGTGAGCCAACTGTCATTGCAGCTGTAAATCAACTCCCACACTGCAGACATCAAAGCTACTAACAAAAAGAAAAAGAAAAAAAAGACTGACTTAGTATTTCTAGAGAGAAGTTGACTTCATTTGGAGCCGGGGGGTTTTTGGAGCCAGCATCTAGTGACTGTCGATAGCATTGCACTTTATGATACTTCCATATTGGCTTAAGTGTGGTAGATGCAGCTTGAGTCTAGAAGAAGTACATAATGACTAATTCAACAATAAATAGTTGTAGCCTTGAAGCAAGTCTACCCATACAGAAAACATCTTTAAAAAAAGTTAATGTGCAGATCATCTTTATAATAATAAACCAGGGGGCAACTTATTTTTGAATCAAAAATGACTCAGCACGTTTCATCAATGTATAAGGAACACAATGACGAAATTCTTAAAGTTTATAGATAAATATCTGCCAATGGAATAAAAGCAATGTTTGAAAGTACTATATACACTATATACTGTATCCTCCAACCTGAACATGCACATGAAAATTGATGCTTGATAGACCGACTTAGTATTTCTAGAGAGAAGTTGACTTCATTTGGAGCCAGCATCCAAATAGTAGTGACTGTCGATAGCAGCAAATCTTTAAAAAAACGATTTTAACTCGAGCTCACGGCCAAACCGTAAAAAGGAGACAAATAATTTTTTGTCAAAATGTAGACACAGGTGTTGGGATTCATAAAATGTGATGTCGACAGGTGGGGTCTGCACAAAATTTAAACGGGGGGGCAGAGAGCGGCAGCAATACCTGTCTCACTCCCCATTGACCCTAATGTAATCGTCTTTTTAAGGAATATCTGAATAAAATAAACACTGTCAGAATCTGCAGGGTTCTGTGTCTCTCAAGGTGTTTTCGGTTTTTGGACAGGAGTTACGGTTTTCTCACAGTTTGCAATTGTTCGGGACTTTGTCAGAAGCCAAATTCTGGGGGGATTTTGAGAATTTCCAAGCAGATTCTCACACATCGCCGTAGTAACCGTAGGGCCTTAGCTGCCCTTAGCAACCGTTGGGCCATAGCAACCTGTTGCTGGGCAGAAACTGAGCTACTTTTTTGAGATTGGCTAATTCCTGTCTGTCTGTTTTTGCCAGCTAACCGAGCTCGGCCGCGCTGCTTTATGACTCAAAAATGACTCAGCACTTTTCATCAATATATGAACAGCACAATAACGAAATTCTTAAAGTTTATAGATAAATATCTGCCAATGGAATAAAAGCAATGCTTGAAAGTACTATATACTGTATCCTCCAACCTGAACATGCACATGAAAATTGATGCTTGATACTGCCTCAAGTACAATTTACTAAACACACTCTACTGTTTTATATATAATATTAATTGACCATGTGAGATGAAGAGCCATTGTGTCCTCCACAGTCTCTGATAGCCACACAGATATTCCCTGGTAGAGTTACCTTCAATTTCACCTCTCTTCATACATTCAACATCTTTTCTTGCATGAGCAAACTCAACTCTTATCAGTAGCATTCCTCATCCTGAGAATTTAAAACATCATATCCATGCAAAGGGCACTCCCAAAACCAGTTAGGGGTCTATCTCCCAAGCTGTATCATGTGCTTGACTTTAAAGCCTCTGCAGCTGGCCTGTGTGTGTGGCTCGCTTTAACCCAATCAGTGACTCACCCAAGTTTCAATTTCACAGTGGGCTGCGTCCCCATGCTTTGCGGACTGTGATAGCACTTCTGCCACTAGGACTGTTTCATGATTCATGTGTCTGGAAGGGCCATTATTACAGTCTCTCCATCAGATTTGTGTTACCCAGTAGGAAACAGAGAGATTTACCGGAGGCCCCCGCGCATATTTTGTCATTAAGATGTGACAGATATCGATGATATTACAAATTATCTTCGTGAATGTGAGGGATAACAGAGTCTTTGTTATTTACATGGCCCTCCTCAGTACTGGTAATTGAGTGTCATCTATCTACAGCAAGGTGTAAATACACAAAGGTACAGAAGAAAGAGCGTAGATAAATTCTGCTTAGGGTTTGAGACGTAAAGAGATATCAAGAGGAACTTATAATTAACACATATTCCAATCCAGACTATTTGATTTCACCATTTCATGTTTTATTCATATTAAGCACAGTTTGAATATTGTCACTGAGATGGAAAAAAAGCAAGAATGATGATTTAAAGCAGGGGTGTCAAACATGCGGCCCGTGGGCCAGAACCCTGGCCCGCCAAGGGGTGCAATCCGGCCCACTTTCCTTACTGTGTTCTTTTCCTTCCTTCCTTTCTTCCTTCTGTCCTTCTTTCTATTGTCCTTCCTCCCTTCCTTTTTTCCTTTCTTCCTTCCATCTGTCCTTCCTACCTTCCTTTTTTCCTTTCTTTGTTCCTTTCTTCCTTCCATCTGTCCTTCCTCCCTTCCTTTTTTCCATTCTTCCTTCCTTCCTTCCTCTCTTCCTCTATTTCTCCCATCTGTCCTTCCTTCTTTCCTTCCTTCTGTCTGTCCTTCCTACCTTTCTTCCCTCTTTCCTTTTGTCTGTCTGTCTTTCCTTCCTTCCTTCCTTCCTTCCTCCCTCCCTCCCTCCCTTCCTTCCTTCCTCCCTTCCTTTTTTCCTTTCTTCCTTCCATCTGTCCTTCCTCCCTTCCTTTTTTCCTTTCTTCCTTCCATCTGTCCTTCCTTTTTTCCTTTCTTTGTTCCTTTCTTCCTTCCATCTGTCCTTCCTCCCTTCCTTTTTTCCATTCTTCCTTCCACATGTCCTTCCTCCCTTTTTTCCTTCCTTCCTTGCTTCCTTCCTCTATTTCTCCCGTCTGTCCTTCCTTCTTTCCTTCCTTCTGTCTGTCCTGCCTACCTTTCTTCCATCTTTCCTTTTGTCTGTCTGTCTCCCTCCCTCCCTTCCTTCCTTCCTCCCTTCCTTCCTCCCTCCCTCCCTCCCTTCCTTCCTCCCTCCCTCCCTCCCTCCCTTCCTTCCTTCCTTCCTTCCTTCCTTCCTTCCTCCCTCCCTCCCTCCCTTCCTTCCCTTCCTCCCTCCCTCCCTCCCTCCCTCTCTTCCTTCCTTCCTTCCGTCTTTTTAATGATCCGACCCACATGAGATCAAATTGGTGTGCATGTGGCCTTTGAATGAAAATGAGTTTGACACTCCTGATATAAAGAGTGTTCCCACCGAGCACGTTTGGAGCAGTTCATTAAAACCACGTGAGGATAATCTTTTTGAGCTCAAGTGGTAACAAATAACAGCAACACATGGAAACGTCCTAATATGTCTTATAGTCAGGACGACAGGAAATGACTGCAAAATACACAATTTTCCGTGACTGACAAGATTAGTCCCTTCTGCATAATGAGGATAATACTCATTCATATTCATTTCAAAATTCCTCTTTTCAAGTCATTTATACCTGAAATTTTTTTCTTGTTTCCTTAAAAAGAATTTAATTTCTATTGTAAATAGGTTGAAATTATCTTACCCAGAAATAAGGTTTTTAGGATTTGATTATAGACTGACTTTGATTAGTTAATCTTCATGAACACTAAAGAAGAGGTTTAAAGTACAGGAAGTTTAGCTAAAGTTATAGGACTCCCTGCTGATACCAAATAATTTTTAATTAACAATTAATTAAATAAAGTTAACCCTATAATGCCTGAACCATCAAATAATTGCCAGAAAATTAAAATTCTTTGAAACTAGAGCTTGTTGCACCTTCTGACAAGTAATTAAAAAACATTAATTAAATAATACTTTGATTTGTATCATATTTGATAAAAAACTTTTTTGCAATTTATTATTCATAGCATGATTTTTTTTAAACACATGAAAACATATTGAATACAACTTTTTTAAGGTCCTGCATGTTAATTAGGGCTGTCAGCGTTAACGCGTTAATCGCGATTCGATTAATGCAATCCATAACGCATTAATTTTTTTAAAATCACATTTTAATGTTGCAAGCCTTTTTGTCCCTTCTACTCCCCCGTAGACGGCTCCTCTAGCTGTAGCGCTATGCTTTGAAGTGGCCTCCTGCAGTAAACCTACCGCGCTGATGGAAAGTAAGAGAGCTACTGGACTTTTGAACGGCTTGTTTAACTTTAAAACACTTCCAGACGCTTCAGTTGACAAGTCAAAAGTAAAATGCAACCTGTGTCAAACGGAGTTTAACTACCACCGGAGTACGTAGAGTTTGAGTTAGCACCTCCACGCTAAACACCCAGGTGCAGCCAAGCGAGCCTCAGCTCCACCAAAGGACCATTTTGGAGTGTGGGAGTCGCAGCAGAGCCGTGATTGAATAATTATTAAAATTATTGAATAATAAAATGAAAATTGACAGATTTACAGACTTCTATACCTGCTGTATCTAATTTGATACACACATTTTCAACAGGAATTTACCATAAAATAAGCCACAAAACATTGCATTGGTTTATCTTTGTACTACATGTATCTCATTGTATATACATCAGGTTTTCAGGAATGAAATAGGTCTCTAAAACTCACGTATCCAATATGATAAACAGGGTTAAAACCAAAAAAAGAAGAACACTGGACATTTTAATCTGGATTATTTTATGCTCTAGGAAAAGACAGAAAGAGGACACATGATGGATCATTCTGTTTGGGTTAAGTAAGCATGCTGAAAAGGTGATTCTCTTAACCCTCCTGTTGTCCTCTAGTCAAGGAGGGAAGGAAGGAAAGGAAGGAAGGGAGGAAGAAGGAAGGATGGAAGGAAGGGAGGGAGGGAGAAGGAAGGGAAGGAGGGAGGGGAGGAAGCAAGGGAGGAAGAAGGAAGGAAGGAAGGACGGACGGAGGGAAAGAAAGAAGGAGGGAGGGAGGAAGGAAGGAGGGAAGGAAAGAAAGAACGAAAGAGGGAGGGAGGGAGGAAGGAAAGAAGGAAGAGGAGGGAGGGAAGGAAAGAAGGAGGGAAAGGAGGAAGAAGGAAGGAAAGTAGGAAAGAAGGAGGGAGGGAGGAAGGAAGGACAGAAGGAAGGAAGAAAGGGTGATGGAGGCAGGAGAGGAAGGAAAGAAAGAACAAAAGAGGGAGGGAAGAAGGAAGGAAGAGAGGAAGGAAGGAAGGAAAGAAGGAAGGAAGGAAGGAAGGAAGGAACAGTCAAAACAGAACAGACGGGTCAATTTGACCCAGGAGGACGACAGGACCATTTGTTTTATTGGCAAAGTGAGAAAAAATAATAGGTTTTGGTTGCTTTGCCTCATCTCCAGGAGCTGTATATCCCTCTACGATTGTTTTCCACAGTGCTTTTCTCGAAACCTCAGCCCTGCTCCAGCTGAGTGATGCTTTGTTTACTGAAAGCTTTTGTTTGGTTTGATAGTGTGTGGAAAAACTGACACTCCGAGAGGCTTGGTAAACTCACCTAAAGTTTTTCTCGAAAACTCATTAATATTTAACGGTCAGTTGTTTGTCTTTGTAGAGGAGTCGCGGTGACACAATAAACCTGAAGTAGAGAGAGAGGGAAACCACCTGGAGCAATTTCACCGCATGTTGAGAGAAAAGAATAAAGATTGATCATTCTCTCTTTTTTTCAAAATGGAGTCTATTTTCATGAAATGTGTTGAGCCAATTAAGTAACACAGATAAAAGCGCTGAATAAAGATAAAGGAAAATAGGATAGAGGATGAATAAAAATACCAAGTTGTAGCCCAGATAAGTTTAAAATCTGTCCTGATGTGACAGCGAATCAAAGGTTTAACTGTTTATAGCAGCAGGTTAACAGAAATGTGACTTCTGCATAGCCTCTAAATCAGAGGTGTCAAACTCATTTTCATTCAAGGGCCACAAACAGCCCAATTTGACCTCATTAAAAAGATGGATGGAAGGAAAGAAGGAAGGAAGGAAGGAAGGTGAGAAGGAAACATAAGGAAAAGGAAGAAAGGATAGGTGGAAGGAAGAAAGGAAAGATTGGAAAAGAAGACAGGGAGGAAAGATGGAAGGAAGGAAGGGAGGAAGGACAGATAGAAGGAAGGAAAGAATAAAATTGAGGAAGGAAGAAAGGAAAGATTGGACAAGAAGACAGGGAGGAAAGATGGAAGGAAGGAAGGGAGGGAGGGAGGACAGATGGAAGGATGGGTGGAAGGAAGGAAGGAGAAGAAGACAGGAAGGAAAGATGGAAGGGAGGAAGGAAAGATGGAAGGAAGGAAGGTGAGAAGGAAAGATAAGGAGAAGGAAGAAAGGACAGGTGGAAGGAAGGAAAGAATAAAATTGAGGAAGGAAGAAAGGAAAGATTGGAAAAGAAGACAGGGAGGAAAGATGGAAGGGAGGAAGGACAGATGGAAGGATGGGTGGAAGGAAGGAAGGAGAAGAAGACAGGAAGGAAAGATGGAAGGATGGGTGGAAGGAAGGAAGGAGAAGAAGACAGGAAGGAAAGATGGAAGGATGGGTGGAAGGAAGGAAGGAGAAGAAGACAGGAAGGAAAGATGGAAGGATGGGTGGAAGGAAGGAAGGAAGGAAGGAGAAGAAGACAGGAAGGAAAGACGGAAGGAAGGAAGGAAGGAAGGACAGATGGAAGGAAGTAAGAAAAAAAGACAGGGAAGGAAAGTGGGCTGAAGTGGACCCCTCGGCGGGCCGGTTCTGGCCCACGGACCGCATGTTTGACACCCTTACTCTAAATGCTAATAGAATAACTCTAGATATTCCCCTCTGTTACCCCATTTGACTAAAATAGACAAAAGCAGTAATAATGTTGGGATGTAGTCTGTATCTGTAGTCTAATACCATAACCATAGTCTCTTATCATGGAGCAGTTTTAAACATTTAAAGGGAGAAAAAGACAATAAAGTTATTTGGCTTTTAAAATCATAAATATAAGTCTTGGTGAAAATCATATTTGAAAAATGCCATTTGGAGCTCAAACATGCTGTAGTTAACTATGTCTGTTCTTACTTAGATAGACTGTGGTGTATAATAAGCAGCTCATTTTTGCTTTCTCTCCATTATTTTCCCATTAGAGGTAGAGAGGAGAACCTGTAAACTCTTATTAACCCTTGTGTCGTCCTCCCGGGTCAAATTGACCCTGTTTGTTTTTACTGTTCCTCCCTCCCGTCTGTCCTTCCTCCCTCCCTTCTTCTTTCCTTCCCTCCTTCCTTCCTTTCCTTCCTTCCCCCTTCCTTCTCTCTTTCTTTCCTCCCCCCTACCTTCCTCCCTTCCTCTGCCCTTCCTCCTTCCATCCTTCCTTCCCTCCCTTCCTTCCTTTCCTTACCTCCCTTCCATCCTTCCTTCCTCCCTTCCATCCTTCCTCCCTTCCATCCTTCCTCCATCCCTTCCTTCCTCCATCCTTTCCTTCCTCCACCCCTTCCTTCCTCCACCCCTTCCTTCCTCCATCCCTTCCTTCCTCCATCCCTTCCTCCATCCTTTCCTTCCTCCATCCATCCCTTCCTCCACCCCTTCCTTCCTCCATCCCTTCTTCTTTCCTTCCCTCCTTCCTTCCTTCCCCCTTCCTTCTCTCTTTCTTTCCTCCCCCCTACCTTCCTCTGCCCTTCCTCCTTCCATCCTTCCTTCCCTCCCTTCCATCCTTCCTTCCTCCCTTCCATCCTTCCTCCATCCCTTCCTCCATCTTTTCCTTCCTCCATCCATCCCTTCCTCCATCCCTTCCTTCCTCCATCCCTTCCTTGACTCAAGGACAACAGGAGGGTTAAACTCAGTGAACTAGTGCATGCAGAAACAAAATGCATAAAAGCTAAAATAATGAGGTTTATATACTGTAATTCATTCAAGTCCATGTTGATTCTCAGCTGTTCTATAGGTTTCCTTTTTAAACTTGTGAAGGTAGAGATGTCCGTCCCTCTTTCTTTCTTCCTGTCTCTTACACATAGACACACACACACTGCTTCCTTATCATACTTGGCAGCCTGCAAGTCTAATTACAATCTGTCTTTCATCTCTCCACCCAGGGGATGTACAGTTGCTGCCAGTTTGAGGATGAAACAACACCAGGAGGCAGCTCTTTGCCCCAGTACCACACTGTGACCACCATGCCTGCTCCGCCCCAACAGCACCTTGTTACAGCCACGATAAACAACACAACTGCCATCGCCATGGTGCAGCAGCAACAGCAGCAGAAGCACCACCAAAAACAGCAACAAGGGCAGACTTATACCACCATGCTACCTGGATCGCCGCCAACTACGGGACATTCGGCAATGGCTCTAGGACCCTCAAATAGCCCCCTACTTGAAGGGCCTATGCCCTGTTCAACCTTTTTGCCTCGCCACGATCGCCGACTCGCCGTGGTCGATCGTTGGAATTGGCAGAAAACAGAGAAAGTCATGAGCGCAGGCAGTGGCACGGGCGTGGGTGTTGGGGGAATAGCAGGAGGGATCACTGAACTCCAAGCTCAGCAGCAGTATCAGCCGAATCTTGGACAACACTGGAAAATGCAAGGAGGAGTTGTAAGTGGAGCAGGGGTAGGAGGAGGTGACACTGGGTTAGATGAGTATAAGCGCTACTATGGTCCTATAGATCCAGAGGGGTTAGGAGCTAACTCAGACCAACAGGCTGGAGGCACCCAACAGACTCCCAAAGCTAACCCTCGAGGCCCCAAAGCCTCAGGAATGCCACGATTGCCTCCTAAAGGACCCCAACAAGGCCCAACACACTTAATCGCTAAGCCTCCTCCACCGCTCCCATCCTCACCGCGAAGGCCTCCCTTCTGGCGACGAGGAAGCTTAGCTCAGACCAGGAGAAAAGGCTCAGGTGGACCGTTGTATGAGAATATACTCCCACTGGGAAGGCGAGGAGGTGGCAGGTACGGAGCAGGCGATGGAGGCGGGAGGAGAGGGCGACGTCCTCCTCCACCTCCTCCTCTGCCTGTCCCTCTTTCCTCCCCGACACACACTCCTACCACTCCCTCGTCCCCATGCCGTTTCTACTCCACCTGCTCCAGTGCTTCGTCCTCTTCCTCCTCCTCATCGTCATCGTCATCCTCTTCATCGTCCTCTGTCTCACTCTCCCGGTCTAATTCCCCCTCTTCCTGCTCTAGTGACAGCTCCTACAACTCCTCGCTGAGTTTCCGGTATCGGGCAGGCGACCGGGAGTTTACGGTGGATGATGACATTGAGTCAGATCTTCTTACAGAGGAGTCCAGCCTCCTTCTGGGGTCTCGGCGAAAGATTCGTTCCCGCCGCATGTCGTCACGATCATTGCCTTGCAGCCCGCCACCTCCACCGATCCCGCCTCGGAAACCTCGTCCTCAGAGAGATTACGGCAGAGAGAGGACGGGCAGCCAGCTGGCCCAGTTACAGGAGTGGTGGGCATCATGGGGCGATAGAGAACGAGTTAGGGGAGGGACGACAGGACGGGGGGATGGAGGAGCCGGTAGAGAGGAGAAGAGGCACCACAAAGAGCGGGAGCATGAGAGGAAGAGGAGGAAGAAGGGCCGAAAGAAGAAGAAGAGGGAAGAGAGGGAGAGAGAAAGGGAGCGGAAGAGGCGCAAAGCAAAGAAGAAGAAAAAGAAAGACGACAAGATGAGGAAGAGAGAGCGGAAGAGGTCCGAGCAGGAGGGAGGAGATGCCGATAAAAGAGAGGAAGCCAAATCAGGGACACCAGACTACCCATCATACCCAGCCCTGAGGCGAGAGTCCTTTCGGAAGAAGAGCGAGAGCTCAATCAGAAGCTACGGATGGAACATCCCGGGTGATGATGAGAGGAAAGAAAGAGAAGAGAAAGAGAGGGATGATGGCGATGACAGCAGAGGGAAGGAACGGCACCCGAGGCGAAGGAACAGCAAACACTATCACAGCTCTAGCAGTAAGCCTTCAACATCCGTCAAGTTTTGGGGAGGGGGCAACCCGTCCTCTGACATTCCATCCGCTTTCTTGCCCTTGTTGCCTGTCACCTCTAAAAGGAGGAAGAGTAAAAGCTCAGACAGAGATGCTGTAGGAATGGAAGGAGAGAGGAAGCCATTGCTGGGGCGGGACGGGAGAGGTGAGATACACTCCAAGGAGGGCTTGTCCTTCCACGAGTGGGGGTCCGATGTAGAGGATGACGAAGAAGATTCTGAGCAGGAGAGAAGGAAAGCGGAGCGCGGTAAGAGGCGTGGAGGAGGAAGGACAATGTCAGATGAGGAGAGGGAACGCGATAAGGTAGTCGGGATATATTCTGATGACGACGGTTCTTCGGGAGAGTTCGGGAAGTTTGAGAGATACTGGGAGGATCATGAAGGCCGGTCGGTAGGAGGGATCGGAGGAGGGGGTTGGTTTTTTAGTACTTACCCCTCCAGGGATAAAGCCGGCAGCATCAACAGTAGAGATGACCTATTCCTGGAGCGAGGAGAGAGGTGGGGGACGGGAGAAAGTGGATGGGGGTCTAGTGGAGGTGGTGGTGGTGGTGGAGGACGAGGAGATGGAGGAGAAAGAGTATGGGGATCAGGATCGCACTGGCCCCCGCCTCCTCTCACACCCCCACCTCCTCGACGATACTGGTCTGTGGACAAACTCCACATACAGGACGAGAAGAAGAGTAAACGTAAGTCAAAGGACAAGGGGAGAGGGCAAGCAGCTTGTCCCTCCTATCATTCCCCCCGACACCATCCGCACCCCCATTCCGCCAAATGGGCTCGCATAACCTCGCGAAGCCAGGAAGAGCTCTACCACCACTGCCAGAGTTTTGGTGGTCCCCTAAAGTCTAAACATGACTCCTCATCCTCCTCCAAACAGGATCGCTCACAAAACCCATCCAAATCCGGCAGCCAGTCAAACCTTAGTATCCAGCAGCGGACACAGAGGACAGATAGGGATCGAGATCGAGGAAGGCTACCATCCCCGCCTTCTGCCCTCTTACCTAACTTGCCACCCCCACTTCCTGCCCTCCCAGCTCCCCCATCCTCATCTCACCCCATCCACGTACCTCCCCCTACCTCTTCCTCTTCTGTGTCCTCCCCGTCCGTGGTCTCATCCACACCAGGGGCGCCCCAGCCCTCCATGGCTTCGGCAAGTGCCAAACTGCAGTACCAGAGATTGCGCTCTGTACCCCAGCCCCAGAGGTTTCCCCAGTCCCCTCACTTACCCCTAAAAGCCAAGAGCCTCTGCTCCCGAAGGGGCTCAGCCCATTTCTCCAGTGTGGAGAGCGAGGTTTGAAGTTCAACTTAAGTATCAAACGTCATGAGAGAGTCCTGCAAAGTAGACGCTAAGCAGGTGATCTGGATTTGATTCTGCCCGGCAGCAAACATGGCTGTACAGTCGAACCAGTACAGTACACGCACTGAGCCCTTTCCTAAAGTTCTGCACAAACAAACAAACAAACAAACAAACAAACCAGAAAGCCAAACAAATCCAATGAGGGATGTCAAAGGAAAACAGGAGCACTCTAGCTGTTGTTTCCTTTGGTTCCTCTCAGTATGTGAAAGACTACAATCTACAGCAACCACTGAACTGGGTTAACCAATAACACTAAAAGCAAATCGGACATTAAAACTGGTACAACTGAAGGAGACTCCTTTGCTACAGACAGTAAAGGGCTTTGGATGTTGAGGCAGAGCAGTTTGTATTCAAAGGATTCTTAATGCTTACTGAGGGCTCAGGAACTTTGTAGTACTGTATGCCTGCTGCTCTTGGAAGCCTTTAACACAGAACAGTTTTCTTATTTTTTCCCTTAAAACAAATTGCTTACCCCTATTTTCCTTTTTCCTTAACAAACTGTTTACACCCCCGCAGAACTGTGACGCCCACCAGAGGCACCTTTTGTTGTGTATGATCAATATCCTCTTGTTTAGAGGAAGAGGAGGGTGATAACCGCCTCTTCCTCTCTGTGTTATCCATGCAACCTCTCTTGTTCTCTTCTCTTTTGTTCTCTCCTATCTTTCACCCCCCCTCCCCCCTCCTCCTTTTCTTCTCACCTCCTCTGCCTAATTTTCTCTGCTTTCACCTTTCTTACGTTATTCACGTGTGTCTACTTTCTCCACATCTCTCTTGTCATCTTCCTCACCTGTCCTCCCTCCTCTTGGCTCCTCTCCTTGATGTGATTATTCTGTGCGTCTGTGCTTTTCTGTGTTTGTATTCTTGACAACAGGGTAAGTCAACTGTGACTGATATTCTACTGGCTTAATGAAAAGCTGAGTGCCAAACTTAAGCAGAGCTCAACATCAATCTGTACAACGTTAGATGCTGTGTTTCCTTTTTATCTTGCAGAGTATTCCATCATCTTGGAAATATACGCATACACACATGAACACACATAAAACACCTGCAGACACGCAAATTCCAACAAGTCAATTCATCTATTCTACTTTCTCGAGCAATACATTATCCACCTTACGTTCATGTTCCTATTTTATATTTTATTACTTTACTTCTGTGTTGTTGTTGATGTTGTTGTTGTTATTGATGGTGTTCTATATATATCAAGACATGTATTAAGTGTAATACAATGTAAGCACTGTGCCATACTACTCAAGCTTGGGTGCACATGAAATGTTCTCTCAACTACCTACAACTATGACAATTGAAGCAGTGTCTATTCCCTCCCCTGTATTTGACTGAATGTAAAGTCGGCCACTAAACAAGTGCGCTGCAACAACAATTAAGACACTTGAAAAATGGAAATTGTAGCATTTCTAACCGTTAGCTTGTGTGCGTGACTAGGAGAGAGAGAGATATAGGTACGCAACAGTATGCTAACCTTGCAGGGAGTCTACAGTAGTTGAAGGGTGAAGGGTGAGATCTGAAATGGGTTACAGTTTTAAAAATGAATTCATCTTTCTGTTGCTTTCTCCTGCAAGTGGTCCAATCGACACCAAGGCTAGGATACGCTAGACATGTGCCGAACTAAAACTAATCAACCCAGGTTTGTTTGCCATTAGCAGGAGATATGTGTCTAACATGCTAGGTGGTGCTACACAGTTTTGTTAGGCAAGGAGAGAGATTGTTGCAGGGATATATATAAATATATATATATACGTCTAGCCTTATGCTAATTGCGCCTGCCATATGTTTTGTGTGGAGTATGAAGGTATTTATTTTCAAATCAAGCTAGGGTTAGCTTTATGCTAACAAGTAGGCTAGTAGTAGCATCCGATCAAGAGGATTTTGATGGGTGCAAAATTAGTTGTAGTGTGAGTGCCGTTTTGATGTCAAAGAGACTGTGCCTATGTTTGACGCTAGCTAGAAGATAAGATGGTTTTAATGAAAAAAAGATATGGAGTTGAGCGATAGTGTTTGAAAGACACAGTAGCACCTCCTGTGCGATTTTTTAAAAAGTATTTCTCACCTTGTAAATGAGTAAAACCAAGAGCTATAGCTTTTTAATCCATGAGCAAGCTGACACCAGCAGTTACACTCCGATGTCAAGCACTTGGCTAGAGCCAGCTATATCCATCGACATTAGACCTTAGCATCAGGACGCTGGACATCAGTGGAGTTTTAATGGCAAGACATGAGCCACTGGCACAATGACGTTAGTGTTTTTCAGTCGCCATCTTTCCCATAACTGTCTGGTCAGCTCATGTTTGTCTGGAACTGCATCTGAGCCATAATTTACTTCAGCAGAAGAGAACAAAAAGAGAACTTAAGTTTTTTAACATAAACTTGTTGTGTAGAGTTTTTCTGCCTTTCTTTATTAAAAAAAAACTATATATATATTTAAACTGTATATATATACTTTTTTTGGCGATGGGTAGCGTTAGAGAAAAAGTTGTTTAGCATCTTGATATTTGAGGTTATTGTTTCTCATTTCAAGTCCATCACAATAATAATAATAGAAGTATTATGTGTTTAAAAAAAACCTTAAATGCCATCATACACACTGACAACAGGAAATCCTTTAGTTCAAATTATCGATTTACTTTCCTCTAAAAGAGTTGACTGTAATAAGTCCAATTAGAGACAGTTCAGTGCTTTGCTTATTACAATCAGCAATCAACAGCTTTCAAATTTCAATGAAACCAGGAAAAGCATGGAGAGTGTGATATGTTTCTGTGCATTCACGCTGCAAGCAACTCAAATCAGCCTCAAGTACAAAAATCAGCTTCCTTTTGCCAATAAAAAAATGTCTGCAGGTAAACCATTTGGTCTCATTTGACTTGCTGTGTGTCGAGGATGTTTGCTGAAACACGATGGCAGCGGTGAGTTGGCATAAACAGGTAATTGAACATTAGTGCAGCACAGCAGCTGCTAGCGGTGTGAATGCACAGCTTGGGCGTTTCTTCAGAAAAGAAATGAACCACCAATCTTTCCTTCTCTCCCCCCCTCTCCACCTCTTTTTCCTCATGTCTATCCATTGTGTTGGTGAGTGTCTGCAATTGTAAAGCTGGTCTGTTTTTAAAAAAAGAAGAAGAAGAAGAAGAGTATCTGTGGATATATTTATTTCATCTTTAAAAAAAAATAGCCTATCTAAATATATATGATAGTATATTTCAAAACTCTAAGATCTATGTTATATAAGTTTGTCTACTAAATTTATGGTATTATCTCAATGAATATGTCTTTTTTTGTCTGTTTGTCCGTCTCTCCTTGTGTCGAACCTCCTGCCCAGCTCCCTAAACCCCCCCCCCCCCCCCCCCCAGCGAAAACAGAGACCAGTATATAACTGTGTTTTTGCTCTCTTTAAAGACCAACCATCCGCCTCCATTAGCTATCTACCGTTAGCTATAACCCCAAGATTTCAACAACAGTGACATCGCGGAGGGGTGCACGAGTGTCTTATGACCGTGTCACTGTAGCAGTAGCGGTGGTGGCGTGTGTTTGTCTACCTAGAGGGGCCTTTCTTTTTTGGTTTGGGCTAACAGATTAACGACTAATTAAAAACCTTTTATGGATACAGCAGCTTTTACCACATGAGGGCCACATTCTCGACCCTGTTTCGGGTTCACATCAAACCCTAGAGTTTATACCGCAGTGTGTACAGTGAGGCGACCTCTTTGAAACACGATGTAGCGAGCAGCACAGGCTTTTTTTGCATCTCTTAGTAGCTGTATTACTATACAAAAACATGCACAGCTATCCCTGCCAACCAACCAACCGACCTATAAGGTATATATAAGGACTTTGATATACATACATAGTGTGTTGTTCTGCCAAGCTGCTGTGCTGTAAAACAAAAGAGGAAAAAAAAAAAAAAAGAAAAGAATGATACACACAACAAACACACTGTTTCTTTCTTAATTTTACAAAAACTGGTAAAGCTAATATATGACACATTATGTCAGGGGGGCGGGGCTAAAGTCTGCTCACCAGTGTGGTTCCACTATAAGGCCAAAAATGGCGAAACCAGGGCTTTTCTTTTTATAATCACCTTCAAAAACTACAAAAACAGTCAGTATCAGAAAGGAAATGGAAAAACTACAACATCCATTGGGTAGAATATGGGAAACACCACTGCCCGAGATATAGGAGATCCCTCGCCTACTTATGATGCATTATTATAAGTGTGTGTGTGTGTGTGGTTGAAGGTAAATCCATTTTCAGCACTGCATTCAGAGATATTTGAAGCATTTACTGGCCCCGGAGCCCTGGCAAGCCCTGTTTGAGCCTGCAGTGGAAACACATTCACAGTTTCTGCCTGTACACCTCTGAACAATGTCTCAAGGCCTTGTATTAATACTGCTGTATTGATTGACTGTAAGGGATGATGGCTAGTTGTGATACACTTTATTGTCAGCCCCCTCACACACACACACATACACACTTTCAGATATATAAACACACACTCGCATACACACACACACACACACAAGTAAGGGTGGTAAGATGCTGCCTCCACTCTGCTTCAGCCACATCTGCCACCAGTGGGGTCAATGACAATATCGCTGTGCTGCAAGCAGGACAGAAATAAAAAGATGATTTTAATAAAGAACCGACACAAATGTCTGATATTCATTTTGCTGGTTGGATGATGAGTGGGAGAAGAGTTTGATGGAGTTGTTTGAAAAAAGGGTGTCTTTATAATCAGAGTCAAGCAGAAACAAAAAAAGTATTGATTATTTAAAGGACGATATAAGCACATGACACACATTGTCCTTCCTTCCTTCCTTTCTTCCTTCCTCCCTTCCTTCTTTCCTCTTTTCCTTTCTCCCTCCCTCTTTCATTCTTTCTTCAATTCCTCCTCTCTTTCCTCTGTCCTTCTTCCCTTCCTTCCTCAATTCCTCCTTTCTTTCCTCTGTCCTTCTTTTCTTCCTTCCTCAATTCAGTCTTTCTTTCCTCTGTCCTTCTTTCCTTCCTCTCTCAATTCCTCCTTTCTTTCCTCTGTCCTTCATTCCTTCCTTCCTCCCTACCTCTTTTCCTTTCTCTCTCCCTCCTCCTTTCCTTCTTTCCTTCCTTCCTTCCTTCTTCATGTCTTCCTTTCTTCCTTCCTACCTTCATCCTTTCCTTCTTTCCTTCCTTCCTCCTTTCCTCTCTCCCTCCCTCTGTCCTTCTTTCCTTCCTTCCTCAATTCCTCCTTTATTTCCTCTGTCCTTCTTTCCTTCCTTCCTCCCTACCTATTTCCCCCCCCCTCCTTTCCTTCCATCTCCCTCCCTCCTTTCCTTCCATCTTCCTCCCTCCCTCCCTCCCTCCCTCCCTCTCTCCCTCTCTCCCTCCCTTAACCTCCAACTTTCCCAATATTATACTTTAAAAAAGCAGCGATAAATATAATCTGAGCTTGGAAACAGCACCTGTAGGAAGTACTGTGCTGCTGTGTCCCCCATACGTCAATGTACTGCCGGGTAAAGACGTGATAATAAGGCTGGAAATCAAGAGGACAGGAGAGGAGAGATAAAGCTCAGGCTGCTAAATAAGACTAGAGAGTAATTGGAAACGAGCGAACCAAAAGGCAGAAAAGAGTAAGTAAGATAAAGAAGAGTGAGCAAGTGACAGAGAGCGAGGAGGCAGACACAGAGAGAGAAAGAGAGAGAGAGAGAGGCAGAGAGAGAGAGAGAGAGAAAAGGGGAATTACCGGTCTAAAGACAGTGACACTGATAGAATAAGGACTGAAAAGAGACAGAAAAAGAAAAGAAAGGAATGTAGAGAAAGGGGAAAAAAAAGAGAGGAGACAGCGGTTGAGTTTTTGTGCTGTCTGCAGGGGAAGATAGAGCCGGTTGTCATTTCTGCCAACAATAGGCCACCGAGGAGCTGCCTGTATTAGGAACGCTGCAGATATGGATAAATCTCTCTCTCTCTCTCTCTCACACACACACTTTTTCTTTCTTTCTTTCTTTCTTTCTCTCTCTTGCTCTCCTTTACCATCTTCCTCTCTCTCACACACAGCAGAAATTACCTTCTAACACTTCTAACACTGCCTCTGCTTACTGTTTTAGAGTCTTATTATTAAGGAAAGGAAAGGAGGGAGGAAGGAAAGGAGGGAGGAAGGAGGAAAGGAAAGAAGGAATGGAGGAAGGAAGGTAGGGGGGAAGAAAGTAAAAGAGGAAGGAAGGAAGGAAAGAAGGACAGAGAAAAGAAGGAGGGAGGGAGGAAGGAAGGAATGGAGGAAGGAAGGAAGGTAGGAGGGAGGGAAGGAGAAAGGAAAAGAGGATGGAAGGAAGGAAGGAAAGAAGGAGGGAGGGAGGAAGGAAGGAAGGACGGGGGAAATAAGGAAGGAAGGTAGGAGGGAGGGAGGGAGAGAGAAAGGAAAAGAGGAACGGGGGAAGGAAGGAGAGAGGAAAGAAGGAAGGGAGGAAGGAAAGGAAGGACAGGAGGAAAGAGAGAGGAAGGAAACACACACACACACCTTTTCTTTCTTTCTTTCTTTCTCTCTCTTGCTCTCTCTCCCTCCCTCCTACCTTCCTTCCTCCTTCCCTCCTACCTTCTTTCCTCCTTTCTTTCCTTTCCTCCCTCCTTTCCTTCCGTCTTCCTCCCTCCCTCCTACCTTCCTTCCTCCCTCCTTTCCTTCCTTCCTCCCTCCCTCCTACCTTCTTTCCTCCCTCCTTTCTTTCCTTCTTCCTTTCCTTCCTTCTTCCTTCCTCCTTCCCTCCTTCCCTCCTTTCCTTCTCCCTTCCTTCCTTGACTCGAGGACAACGGGAGGGTTCAGACACACACACTGTATGTTATTTTTCTGTCTTGTATGTGTGATGTTTGATTAATGTCTTCCTCCTGAGGCTTTACATCTGCATAAAAAATATCAAGGTTACATCAGGAAGCATCAGGAAGCATCAAGAAGTATCAGGAAGCGTCAGGAAGCATCAGGAAGCGTCAGGAAGCATCAGGATGTCACGTGTTAAACTGCTTAATGGACGAGTGTGACGAGTGTCATTTTAAAACTGCAAATACAGTAAATGCCAACATGTGATAAAGCATTCATGGCTGACCTTAATGGATGATTGGCAGCATGCATATAGAGGAAATGTACATGTATTTTTTAAATCAGGTTAATAAGGTAAGGTCTCATTTACATATTAATTATATCTACATAGTTTAGGGTTTATAAGATTCAGGAAAACACTGAAAAGTGGTTGAAAAAGTGTAAAAAAGGAATCTATTTTTCCTTCATAATCCACCTTCCTGTAACCATAATATCAGAATTACTGCCATAAATATGAGAAATACATGCCTTTTTAAAAATCAGGTTAACTAAGTAAGGTCTCATTTAAATATAAAATATGATATCCGCATAGTTGAGGATTTGCGAGATGCAGAAAAACACTGAAAAGTGGTTGAAAGAGTATTAAAAAAGGTATCATCTCTTTTTCCTATAGACCGCACCAACCAATAATCCACCTTTCTGTAACATTAATATCATTTCCTGCCATAAATATGAGAAATACCTGCCTCTTTTTTTTATTTTTTAAGATCAGGTTAACTAAGTAAGGTCTTATTTAAATATAAATTATGATATCTACATAGTTTAGGATTTACGAGATGCTGAAAAACACTGAAAAGTGGTTAAAAGAGTGTAAAGCATATGGAAAATATCACCTAAAAAGATGTAATCTGTTTCTTTTAACCACATCTACCAATAATCCACCTTCCTGTAACATTAGTATCAATTCCTGCCATAAATATAAGACAGAATTGATCAAACCCCCCCCCCCCCCCCCCCCCCCCCCCACACACACACACACACACACACACACACACACACACACACACAGAAAAAGCCACACAGCATTTCCTGCAGCGGCTACCTAATAAACCTCTACATAATGAATAAAAATGCATAACTACATCATTAAATATTTACAAGATGCTGACGGCGAGCCAGCAGGCTTAATTGACTAAACTCATTGGCTGACCTCACTAAATCCCTAGGGGAGAGGAGGGGGCAGGGGTGGCAGGGGGGTGAATGGGGGTAAATGTCTGCAGCCAGGTTCAAACATGTGATGGAAAGCCTCCTTCAGAAGATTGGAGGTTGTTATAGCAACATATTAATACACAATAATAATATGTTTTGACCTTGTATGATCAAACTTGCTTTACTAATGTTCCTCTCTTCTATCCTACACTGTAAAAAATAAAAACTTAAAAAAAAATGGCAGCTGTTACCATAATAATCCAGTAAAAACTACAGTACATATGTAACTTGTAAATTTTACATCCTAAAACTGTAGTAATTCACAAAAACTACATTTTAGTTATAGTTGTAGTCTTTTACTGCTAATTTAACAGGATGCTGCTTTTATACTAATTATTTATGCAAAATTTAGATGCAGATTTTGCTTATTGTGCATTGAATACCAGTAAAATGAACATTCAGTTATTGTTTATTGTAAGGTTGAATGCATAGACTGTATAAAAGAAATGGACGTAACATCCGTGACGTCACCCATTGGTTTGTGGACTGCTGCTCAGAAGCCAATAGTTTCTAATCTAGGCAGCGCCATCTTGAAAATTTCAGGTGCATGCTGGGAAAAATAAAAACACAGATTCTACTTATATGGGCATGAGGCGGGGGTCATGGGCGGAGCGGGGAGGTTGCTATGGTTATGAGGGCTGGATCTCGAGGACATTGGTCAATCAACCTGTCAATCAGGACGTAGCCACACCCTAATGCATACCCTGCTTTATCGTCACATATAAAATCAGGGAGGCCAAAATGTCCCAAATGAACATCATACTGCATTGAAGAAGGCTTTAAACTAGCGATTGAGACCATAAACACATTTTGAAAACGTTTACTGAGGTTAGAAATCAAGTGAGAAGTTGGTGAATTCTCCATTGACTTGTATAGAGACGGTCGCCCCCTGGTGGCCTTTTGATAGAATGCAGCTCTAAGTTACTTCCTGGTTGGCTTCATTTCAGAGGACCAGAACTCCCCGCCTGGTTGAATACCAGTACCACATTCAGTTATCGTTTATTGCACATTGAATACTTTGGTAACCACAGCTGCCAGTTTTTCTTTTTCCGTAAAAACAACAGACTTTTTTTTTTTTTTTTTACAGTGTTCATAATATACTTCACACTCACACATATATGTAATATTCCAGTTTCGACCTTGGTCTCCAGTACTTTGCACCACTCACAGTCATAAAGGGGGCATTTATCCCATCAGCCGTCAGTTAGTTAGAATGAAGGATGCTCATATGGATAAATGGCTTCACACATGTACACAGATACACACACACTGCCCCTGATGGGTGTCATACATTAGAGGAAGCCTGTCTGATTTATGGGTGAAAGCTCCGGGTCATATTGAATTACTGCTGTGTGGGCGGCATGAGTCCAGGTTGAGTTCTCCGAGGACACACACACATGTTCAATATGACCTAGCTCCTTCATGTGATCTCATGTGGGCCAGATCATTAAAAAGATGGAAGGAAGGAAGGAAGGAAGGAAGGAAGGAAGGAAAGAAGGAAGGAAGGAAATAAGAAGGGAAGGAAGGAGAGACAGACAAAAGGAAAGAGGGAAGAAAGGACGGAAGGAAGGACAGATGGAAGAAAGGGAGGGAGGAAGGAAGAAAGGTAAAGAGGAAGGTAGGAAGGTAGGAAGGACAGATGGAAGGAATGGAAAGAAGGAAGGAAGGAAGGAAGGAGGAAAGGAACTAAGAAAGGAAAGAAGAAGGTAGGAAGGACAGACAGAAGGACGGAAGAAAGAAACGGAGGAAGGAAGGAAGGAAGGAGAGATAGACAAAAGGAAAGAGGGAAGAAAGGTAGGAAGGAAGGACAGATGGAAGAAACGGAGGGAGGAAGGAAGAAAAGGAAGGAAGAAAGGAAAAGAGGAAGGTAGGAAGGACAGATGGAAGGAATGGAAAAGAAGGAAGGAAGGAAGGAAGGAGGAAAGGAACTAAGAAAGGAACTAAGAAAGGAAAGAAGAAGGTAGGAAGGACAGACAGAAGGAAGGAAAGAAAGAAACGGAGGAAGGAAGGAAGGAAGGAAGGATGGAGAGATAGACAAAAGGAAAGAGGGAAGAAAGGTAGGAAGGAAGGACAGATGGAAGAAACGGAGGGAGGAAGGAAGAAAGGAAAAGAGGAAGGTAGGAAGGACAGATGGAAGGAATGGAAAGGAAGAAGGAATGAAGAAAGGAACTAAGAAAGGAACTAAGAAAGGAAAGAGGAAGGTAGGAAGGACAGACAGAAGGAAGGAAGGAAGAAACGGAGGAAGAAAGAAGGAAGGAAGGAAGGAGAGACAGACAAAAGGAAAGAGGGAAGAAAGGTAGGAAGGAAAGCCAGATGGAAGAAACGGAGGGAGGAAGGAAGGAAGAAAGGTAAAGAGGAAGGTAGGAAGGTAGGAAGGACAGATGGAAGGAATGGAAAGAAGGAAGGAAGGAAGAAAGGAAAGAAAGGAACTAAGAAAGGAAATAAGAAAGGAAAGAGGAAGGTAGGAAGGACAGACAGAAGGAAGGAAGGAAGAAACGGAGGAAGGAAAGAAGGAAGGAAGGAAGGAGAGACAGACAAAAGGAAAGAGGGAAGAAAGGTAGAAGGAAAGCCAGATGGAAGAAACGGAGGGAGGAAGGAAGAAAGGAAGGAAGAAAGGAAAAGAGGAAGATAGGAAGGACAGATGGAAGGAATGGAAAGAAGGAAGGAAGGAAGGAAGGAGGAAAGGAACTAAGAAAGGAACTAAGAAAGGAAAGAAGAAGGTAGGAAGGACAGACAGAAGGAAGGAAGAAAAGAAACGAAGGAAGGAAGGAAGGAAGAAAGAAACGGAGGAAGGAAGGAAGGAAGGAAGGAAGGAGAGATAGACAAAAGGAAAGAGGGAAGAAAGGTAGGAAGGAAGGACAGATGGAAGAAACGGAGGGAGGAAGGAAGAAAGGAAAAGAGGAAGGTAGGAAGGACAGATGGAAGGAATGGAAAGGAAGAAGGAATGAAGAAATGGAGGAAGGAAGGAACGAAGGAACGAAGGAAGGAACGAAGAAAGGAAAAGAGGAAGGTAGGAAGGACAGACAGAAGGAAGGAAGGAAGGAAGGAAGAAACGGAGGAAGGAAGGAAGGAAGGAAGGAAGGAAGGAAGAAAGGAAAAGAGGAAGGTAGGAAGGACAGATGGAAGAAAGGAAGGAAGCAAAAGAACACAGAAAGGAAGGTGGGCCAGATTGCAACCCTTGGCGGCCCGTTTCTGGCCCACGGGCCGCATGTTTGACACCCCTGCATTAGAGGAAGCCTGTCTGATTTATGGGTGAAAGCTCCGGGTCATATTGAATTACTGCTGTGTGGGCGGCATGAGTCCAGGTTGAGTTCTCCGAGGACACACACACATGTTCAATCTGACCTAGCTCCTTCATGTGATCTCATGTGGGCCGGATCATTAAAAAGATGGAAGGAAGGAAGGAAGGAAATAAGCAGGGAAGGAAGGACAGACAGACAAAAGGAAAGAGGGAAGAAAGGTAGGAAGGACAGACAGAAGGAAGGAAGGACAGATGGAAGAAACGGAGGGAGGAAGGAAGAAAGGAAAAGAGGAAGGTAGGAAGGACAGATGGAAGGAATGGAAAGAAGGAAGGAAGGAAGGAAGGAGGAAAGGAACTAAGAAAGGAAAGAAGAAGGTAGGAAGGACAGACAGAAGGAAGGAAGAAAGAAACAGAGGAAGGAAGGAAGGAAGGAAGGAAGGAGAGATAGACAAAAGGAAAGAGGGAAGAAAGGTAGGAAGGAAAGCCAGATGGAAGAAACGGAGGGAGGAAGGAAGAAAGGAAGGAAGAAAGGAAAAGAGGAAGGTAGGAAGGACAGATGGAAGGAAAGGAAGGAAGGAAGGAAGGAAGGAAGGAGGAAAGGAACTAAGAAAGGAACTAAGAAAGGAAAGAAGAAGGTAGGAAGGACAGACAGAAGGAAGGAAGGAAGGAAGGAAGGAGAGATAGACAAAAGGAAAGAGGGAAGAAAGGTAGGAAGGAAGGACAGATGGAAGAAACGGAGGGAAGAAGGAAGAAAGGAAAAGAGGAAGGAAGGAAGGACAGATGGAAGGAATGGAAAGAAGGAAGGAAGGAAGAAAGGAACTAAGAAAGGAACTAAGAAAGGAAAGAGGAAGGTAGGAAGGACAGACAGAAGGAAGGAAGGAAGAAACGGAGGAAGGAAAGAAGGAAGGAAGGAAGGAGAGACAGACAAAAGGAAAGAGGGAAGAAAGGTAGGAAGGAAAGCCAGATGGAAGAAACGGAGGGAGGAAGGAAGAAAGGAAGGAAGAAAGGAAAAGAGGAAGGTAGGAAGGACAGATGGAAGGAATGGAAAGAAGGAAGGAAGGAAGGAAGGAGGAAAGGAACTAAGAAAGGAACTAAGAAAGGAAAGAAGAAGGTAGGAAGGACAGACAGAAGGAAGGAAGAAAGAAACGGAGGAAGGAAGGAAGGAAGGAAGGAAGGAAGGAAGGAGAGATAGACAAAAGGAAAGAGGGAAGAAAGGTAGGAAGGAAGGACAGATGGAAGAAACGAAGGGAGGAAGGAAGAAAGGAAGGAATAAAGGAAAAGAGGAAGGTAGGAAGGACAGATGGAAGGAATGGAAAGGAAGAAGGAATGAAGAAATGGAGGAAGGAAGGAAGGAAGAAAGGAACTAAGAAAGGAAAGAGGAAGGTAGGAAGGAAGAAAGGAAGGAACAAAGAAAGGAAAGAGGAAGGTAGGAAGGACAGACAGAAGGAAGGAAGGAAGAAACGGAGAAAGGAAGGAAGGAAGGAAGGAAGGAAGGAAGGAAGGAAGAAAGGAAGGAAGGAAGGAAAAGAGGAAGGTAGGAAGGACAGATGGAAGAAAGGAAGGAAGCAAAACAACACAGAAAGGAAAGTGGGCCAGATTGCAACCCTCGGCGGCCCGGTTCTGGCCCACGGACCGCATATTTGACACCCCTGCATTAGAGGAAGCCTGTCTGATTTATGGGTGAAAGCTCCGGGTCCTATTGAGTCCAGGTTGAGTTCTCCGAGGACACACACATGTTCAATCTGACCTAGCTCCTTCATATAGGGTTGTATTATTAAGACGGATGATGACTCTGGTATTCATTTGTAATGTTTTAGATTAATTAAGGCTTTTATTATGAAAGGACTTTGACAGGAAATGGTGATAAATATGCTCATTGCTGTTCATGTTTCAGATGTCTCAACATTAAAAAGATGCTTCATATGGAGCAGATTGACCCCATCTGTTTTGACTGTTCCTTCCTTCCTTCCTTTCTTCCTTCCTCCCTTCCTTCCTTCCGTCTGTCCTTCCTTCCTTCCTTCCTTCCTTCCATCCGTCCTTCCTCCCTCCCTCATTCTCTCTTTCCTTCCTTCCTCACTACCTCTTTCCTTCCTTCCCTCCTTCCTTCCTTCCTCAATTCCTCCTTTCTTTCCTCTGTCCTTCTTTCCTTCCTTCCTTCCCTCCTTCCTTCCTTCCTCCCTCAATTCCTCCTTTCTTTCCTGTCCTTCTTTCTTTCCTTCCTTCCTTCCCTCCTTCCTTCCTTCCTCAATTCCTCCTTTCTTTCCTCTGTCCTTCTTTCCTTCCTCAATTCCTCCTTTCTTTCCTCTGTCCTTCTTTCTTTCCTTCCTCAATTCCTCCTTTCTTTCCTCTGTCCTTCTTTCCTTCCTTCCTTCCCTCCTTCTTTCTTTCCTCTGTCCTTCTTTCCTTCCTTCCTCAATTCCTCCTTTCTTTCCTCTGTCCTTCTTTCCTTCCTTCCTTCCCTCCTTCTTTCTTTCCTCTGTCCTTCTTTCCTTCTTTCCTCAATTCCTCCTTTCTTTCCTCTGTCCTTCTTTCCTCAATTCCTCCCTACCTGTTTTCCTTTCCTTCACTCCTTCCTTCCTTCTTCCTCGCTTCCTTCCCTCCTTCCTTACTTTCTCCCTCCCTCCTTCCTTCCTTCCCTCCTTTTCTTCCTTCCCTCCTTCCTCCCTCCCTCCTTTCCTCCCTTTCCTTCTTCCTCCCTCCCTTCCTTCCTTGACTCGAGGACAACAGGAGGGTTAAATAACTGATTGTTCCTCTCAGCCACGACGACAGCTTCATCTTTAAGTTATGTAGACAGGACTGATATTTCATTTGCTATTGATGCCACTAAATTATAGAAGAGAAATGAAAGATTATTAAACTGGGATAACAAGAAAACTGGATTCACAAAATTGTCACGACGTTGCCTTTCATGACAAGATGAAACAAACCGTCTGAGCAGGGAAAGAACAGCATGAGGTCTCCACAGGAAGTATATATAGTAATTAATCTAGTAAACATGCACGAGGGCCACAAGAGTACAAGTAAAAAGAGTTCAGATCTAAAGCAGCAAGTGCCACATATAGCCCAATTTGATCTGATGTGGGCCAGATCATTAAAAGGAAGGGAGGAAGGAAGGAAGGAAGGAAGGAAGGAAAAGAAGACAGGAAGGAAAGATGGAGGAAAAGCGAAGAAAGACAGATGGAAGGAAGGAAGAGAAGACAAGAAGGAAGGAAGGAAGGAAGGAAGGAAGGAAGGAAGGAAGGAAGGAAGGAAGGAAACCAAGACAGGAAGGAAAGATGGAAGAAAGAGAAGAGAGACAGGAAGGAAAGAAGAAAAGACAGGAAGGAAGGAAGGAAGGAAGGAAGGAAAAGAAGACAGGAAGGAAAGATGGAGGAAAAGCGAAGAAAGACAGATGTAAGGAAGGAAGAAAAGACAGGAAGGAAGGAAGGAAGGAAAACAAGACAGGAAAGAAAGATGGAAGAAAGAAAAGAAAGACAGATGTAAGGAAGGAAGAAAAGGAAGGAAGGAAGGAAGGAAGGAAGGAAAAGAAGACAGGAAGGAAAGATGGAAGAAAAGGGAAGAAAGACAGATGGAAGGAAGGAAGAGAAGACAAGAAGGAAGGAAGGAAGGAAGAGAAGACAGGAGGGCAGGAAGGAAGGAAAACAAGACAGGAAGGAAAGATGGAAGAAAGAGAAGAAAGACAGATGGAAGGAAGGAAAAGAAGACAAGAAAGAGGGAAGGAAGGAAGTAGATAAGTAGGAAAAGAAGACAAGAAAGAAGGAAGGAAGGAAGGAAGGTAGGAAGTGGGAAAAGAAGACAGGATGGAAATATGGAAAGAAGGAAAAGAAGACAGGAAGGAAGGAAGGAAGGAAGGAGGGCAGGAAGGAAGGAAAACAAGATAGGAAAGAAAGATGGAAGAAAGAAAAGAAAGACAGATGTAAGGAAGGAAGAAAAGACAGGAAGGAAGGAAGGAAGGAAGGAAGGAAGGAAGGAAGGAAGGAAGGAAGGAAGGAAGGAAGGAAGGAAGGAAGGAAGGAAGAAAAGACAGGAAGGAAGGAAGGAAGGAAAGATGGAAGAAAAGGGAAGAAAGACAGATGGAAGGAAGGAAGAGAAGACAAGAAAGAGGGAAGGAAGGAAGTAGATAAGTAGGAAAAGAAGACAAGAAAGAAGGAAGGAAGGAAGGAAGGTAGGAAGTGGGAAAAGAAGACAGGATGGAAATATGGAAAGAAAAGAAAAGAAGACAGGAAGGAAGGAAAGAAAGAAAGAAAGAAAGAAAGAAAGAAAGTGGGCCAGATTGATTTGATGTGGGCCAGATCATTAACAGGAAGGAAGGAAGGACGGAAGGAAGGAAGGAAGGAAAACAAGACAGGAAGGAAAGATGTAAGAAAGAGAAGAAAGACAGATGTAAGGAAGGAAGAAAAGACAGGAAGAAAGGAAGGAAGGAAGGAAGGAAGGAAGTATATAAGCAGGAAAAGAAGACAAGAAAGAAGGAAGGAAGGAAGGAAGGAAGTGGGAAAAGAAGACAGGATGGAAATATGGAAAGAAAAGAAAAGAAGACAGGAAGGAAGGAAAGAAAGAAAGAAAGAAAGAAAGAAAGAAAGAAAGTGGGCCAGATTGATTTGATGTGGGCCAGATCATTAACAGGAAGGAAGGAAGGACGGAAGGAAGGAAGGAAGGAAAACAAGACAGGAAGGAAAGATGTAAGAAAGAGAAGAAAGACAGATGTAAGGAAGGAAGAAAAGACAGGAAGAAAGGAAGGAAGGAAGGAAAGATGGAAGAAAAGAGAAGAAAGACAGATGTAAGGAAGGAAGAGAAGACAGGAAAGAGGGAAGGAAGGAAGTAGATAAGTAGGAAAAGAAGACAAGAAAGAAGGAAGGAAGGAAGGTAGGAAGTGGGAAAAGAAGACAGGATGGAAATATGGAAAGAAAAGAAAAGAAGACAGGAAGGAAGGAAAGAAAGAAAGAAAGAAAGAAAGAAAGAAAGAAAGTGGGCCGGATTGATTTGATGTGGGCCAGATCATTAACAGGAAGGAAGGAAGGACGGAAGGAAGGAAGGAAGGAAAACAAGACAGGAAAGATGTAAGAAAGAGAAGAAAGACAGATGTAAGGAAGGAAGAAAAGACAGGAAGGAAGGAGGGAAGGAAGGAAGGAAGGAAGGAAGGAAAGATGGAAGAAAAGGGAAGAAAGACAGATGTAAGGAAGGAAGAAAAGACAGGAAGGAAAGATGTAAGAAAAGGGAAGAAAGACAGATGGAAGGAAGGAAGACAAGACAAGAAAGAAGGAAGGAAGGAAGGAAGGAAGTAGATAAGTAGGAAAAGAAGACAAGAAAGAAGGAAGGAAAGAAGGAAGTGGGAAAAAAAGACAGGATGGAAATATGGAAAGAAGGAAAAGAAGACAGGAAGGAAGGAAAGAAGGAAGGAAGGAAGGAGGGCAGGAAGGAAGGAAAACAAGACAGGAAGGAAAGATGGAAGAAAGAGAAGAAAGACAGATGTAAGGAAGGAAGAAAAGACAGGAAGGAAGGAAGGAAGGAAGGAAGTAGATAAGTAGGAAAAGAAGACAAGAAAGAAGGAAGGAAGGAAGGAAGTGGGAAAAGAAGAACAGAAGGAAGGAAGGAAAGAAAGAAAGAAAGAAAGAAAGAAAGTGGGCCAGATTGATTTGATGTGGGCCAGATCATTAACAGGAAGGAAGGAAGGACGGAAGGAAGGAAGGAAGGAAGGAAAACAAGACAGGAAGGAAAGATGTAAGAAAGAGAAGAAAGACAGATGTAAGGAAGGAAGAAAAGACAGGAAGAAAGGAAGGAAGGAAGGAAAGATGGAAGAAAAGAGAAGAAAGACAGATGTAAGGAAGGAAGAGAAGACAGGAAAGAGGGAAGGAAGGAAGTAGATAAGTAGGAAAAGAAGACAAGAAAGAAGGAAGGAAGGAAGGTAGGAAGTGGGAAAAGAAGACAGGATGGAAATATGGAAAGAAAAGAAAAGAAGACAGGAAGGAAGGAAAGAAAGAAAGAAAGAAAGAAAGAAAGAAAGTGGGCCGGATTGATTTGATGTGGGCCAGATCATTAACAGGAAGGAAGGAAGGACGGAAGGAAGGAAGGAAGGAAAACAAGACAGGAAAGATGTAAGAAAGAGAAGAAAGACAGATGTAAGGAAGGAAGAAAAGACAGGAAGGAAGGAGGGAAGGAAGGAAGGAAGGAAGGAAGGAAGGAAAGATGGAAGAAAAGGGAAGAAAGACAGATGTAAGGAAGGAAGAAAAGACAGGAAGGAAAGATGTAAGAAAAGGGAAGAAAGACAGATGGAAGGAAGGAAGACAAGACAAGAAAGAAGGAAGGAAGGAAGGAAGGAAGTAGATAAGTAGGAAAAGAAGACAAGAAAGAAGGAAGGAAAGAAGGAAGTGGGAAAAAAAGACAGGATGGAAATATGGAAAGAAGGAAAAGAAGACAGGAAGGAAGGAAAGAAGGAAGGAAGGAAGGAGGGCAGGAAGGAAGGAAAACAAGACAGGAAGGAAAGATGGAAGAAAGAGAAGAAAGACAGATGTAAGGAAGGAAGAAAAGACAGGAAGGAAAAGAAGACAGGAAGGAAAGTTGGAAGAAAAGGGAAGAAAGACAGATGGAAGGAAGGAAGAGAAGACAAGAAAGAGGGAAGGAAGGAAGTAGATAAGTAGGAAAAGAAGGAAGGAAGGAAGGAAGGAAGTGGGAAAAGAAGACAGGATGGAAATATGGAAAGAAAGAAAAGAAGACAGGAAGGAAGGAAGGAAGGAAGGAAGGAAGGAAAGAAAGAAAGAAAGAAAGAAAGAAAGAAAGAAAGAAAGAAAGAAAGAAAGAAAGAAAGAAAGAAAGAAAGAAAGAAAGAAAGAAAGAAAGAAAGAAAGTGGGCCGGATTGATTTGATGTGGGCCAGATCATTAACAGGAAGGAAGGAAGGACGGAAGGAAGGAAGGAAGGAAAACAAGACAGGAAGGAAAGATGTAGGAAAGAGAAGAAAGACAGATGTAAGGAAGGAAGAAAAGACAGGAAGAAAGGAAGGAAGGAAGGAAGGAAGGAAGGAACGAAGTAGATAAGTAGGAAAAGAAGACAAGAAAGAAGGAAGGAAGGAAGAGAAGACAAGAAAGAAGGAAGGAAGGAAGGAAGTGGGAAAAGAAGACAGGAAGGAAGAAAGAAAGAAAGAAAGAAAGAAAGAAAGAAAGAAAGAAAGAAAGAAAGAAAGAAAGAAAGAAAGAAAGAAAGAAAGAAAGAAAGAAAGAAAGAAAGAAAGAAGGCCGGATTGGACCCCTTGGCGGGCCGATTTTGGCCCACGGGCCGCATGTTTAACACCCCTGATGTAAAGTCTAATTAGAATATTCTATTAGCGGAGCATTTGCCTCACAGCTATACGGGTAAAGGAGGAGGAGTCTATCGATCACAGGAAAACTAAATTAACAGACTGACAAATCAATGACACGTCACCTGTTTGTCACCCGAGGGAGATTTCTGTGGAGACCCTCAGTCATGCCGTTGATGGTTAATCCAATGAAGGCTGAATCGAAGGGCAGCTGGTTGGAGATCGTTGGACAGGTTTGGTCTCCAAATCCAAAAGACTCCTTCAGATCTAACTGGTTGAAGGAGAGAAACAGGTATTTAACGTTTGTGAGGTTGATATGAAGGTTACATGGTTCATTTTCTTCTAAACACATTAAATAGGTCATAAATGTGTTTCTAAAAAAGGTGTAAAAAGCATTTCAACCATTTAGATTTGAATTGTGGAGCTAGGCTTCACAAACTGTGTTTCAAGATTTCTGTGTTCAGGATTTAGTGATTAGCATAAACCCGCCCCTGCTGCTGTAGAGGTAGAAATACATTCAGCACACTAGTACTACTACTACAGTCTACAGTTAGCCAGTTAGCTGAGTTAGCTGCCGAGCTAGCAACCGAGTTAGCCGCCGAGCTAGCAGCCGAGTTAGCCGCCGAGCTAGCAGCTGAGTTAGCCACCGAGCTAGCAGCTGAGTTAGCAGCAGAAAGCTCTCAGACGTAGCGTCCATGTTTCTGGTAGAGGTGGTGACTTTGATTGACAGGTGACACTTGGTAGGGGGCGGGGTTTCAGCGTACTTGGCGGCCACGCCCACAGCGTTTGGGAGCAGAGAAAGAGGCTGATTTTTACACAACTTTGAAGCCTAATTTCATATATTTGGTGATTTTTTTTAATCATTGAAATTTGGCAGGGTGGTTAACAACACACTTTTCTGTGGTATGTCAAACTCAGAACACATATTTATTCTTACTTAAATCACTGAATGGTTTAGGTCCAGAATACATGAATGACATGTTAGTAGAATATAAACCCAGTAGAGCTCTGAGATCTACTGACTCAGGTCAGATAGTTGAGCCCAGAGTTCAAACTAAACATGGTGAAGCAGCTTTTAGCTGTTATGCTGCACACAACTGGAACAAATAGCAGAACTGAAATCAGCCCCAACAGTGAACACTTTTAAATCCAGGTTAAAAACACTTTTCTTCTCCTGTGCTTACGATTGAGCTCTTTTAAAACACTTAACAGTTTTAATCTTTCATTTGCACTCTATGTCCTTTTAATGGTTTTAAAGCTAATTTATAATTTTATGCTGCAATCATTTTATTTATGTCTTTCTATTTTTTTTATTATGGGATTTGTGGGGTGGGGGTTAATTGTATGTTTTAAGTTTCTCAAATTACATGTTTTTGTGTTTTATATAAAGCACATTGAGTTGCCATTGTGTATGAAATGCACTATATAAATAAAACTGCCTTGCCTTGCCTTGCCTTACTTTACTTTACACAGACTTTAATGTATTTTCTAGGGGGAAGGGTCATCCATAATAGCGAGAAAAAACAAACATTTAATGGGGTTAACAACTGGCACCCTTTGCATGATTGATCCTGATTTGCGGACTGCCTGAAGCTCCATTCAGCTGCTTTACTCTATTTTCATCCCCCTCTGAAGTTAACTGCAGTGTAAAGGCGACTATAGAGTTCAACAGTGTTTAGTGATGATGGTTTTTTATGCATCCTCATTAATCTTATTAACTCCCAAATAATAATTATTCTGATTAATTTATGTTAAAATGCACACATGAAGCACCTTTCAACAAATCCATCTTTACCCTTTCTCCTCCCTTTCATCTTTCCCTTAATGTCCCCCAAGAGGCTCGATAAACTGCTATCTTCCCTTAATGGGTGCAATCACACAACAGCGTACACTTTGATCATCTGCTGGAAGGAAACAGCATATGCTACATTATCCTGCCACTGTGTCGCCAGCTGTTAGGAAGTGCAGCCACCTCATTAAGGGTTTGTTAAAGCATTGGTATAAACTACTAGAGGTTTCTTTCTTTGCAACGTCTTCTCTCAACACTTGTGAGAATTAACAAAGTGTCTGATGCTGCTTCTGCTTCTTACTGGTTCCTTCTTTACTCCCTTCCTTCTCTCCTTCCTTCTTTTCCATACTCCCTTCCTTCTCTCCTTCTTTCCTTCCTTCCGTCTGTCCTTCCTTCCTTCTTTCCTTCCTTCCTTTTGTCTGTCCTTCTCTCTTTCCTTCCCTCCTACTAGAGGTTTCTTTCTTTGCAACGTCTTCTCTCAACACTTCTGAGAATTAACAAAGTGTCTGATGCTGCTTCTACTTCTTACTGTTTCCTTCTTTCCTCCCTTCCTTCCTTCCTTCTTTCTTTCCTTCCGTCTGTCCTTCCTCCCTTCCTTCTTTCCTCTGTCCTTCTTTCCTTCCTTCCGTCTGTCCTTCCTTCTTTCCTTCCTCCCTCCTTCTCTCTTTCCTTCCCTTCTTCCTTCCTTTCCTTCCCCCCTTTCTTCTTTCCTCTGTCCTTCTTTCCTTCCTTCCTCCCTCCCTCCTCTCCTTCCTTCTTCCTCCCTTCCTTCCATCTGTCCTCCCTTCCTTCCTCTTTTCCTTCCTTCCTCCCTCCATCCCTACCTTCCTTCTTCCTCCCTTCCTTCCTCCTCCCTCCCTTCCCCTCCTTCCTTACTCCATCCTTTCCTCCCTCCCTCCTTCCTTCTTCCTCCCTCCTCTCCTTCCTTCTTCCTCCTTTCCTCCCTTCCTTCCTCCTTTCCATCCTTCTTTCCTCCTTTCCTTCCTTACTCCCTCTTTTCCTCCCTCCCTCCTCTCCTTCCTCCCTCCCTCCCTCCCTTCCTCCCTTCTTCCTCGACTCAAGAACAACAGAGGGTTAAACTTACACACACATTATGGACTCATCATTGTTAATCGTTCTTTACCTCAGATTTTTCTTTCTTTTTTTTCTTTACCTTTTAAACCCCACTGAGCTGCCGGGGGGAAAGTCATAAAGCTCGTGTGGTGCAGCCGGATCCATGACACTTTATTTAAAATCCATGTGAAGAGAAACGTTTCCTGAGATACCCATGAGGCTAGACGTTAGGGGGAAATGTTTGACATGAAACATTTAGATTTGGGATGATTCATATTCTGACTCATCACAGTATTTCTTCCTATAATTATTCTTTATAACAAACTTCAAATCCTTCATAAAGATCACATCAGTCACAGATAAACATGATTTATCCTCAATGAAGCTTTCAGAGAGCAGAGAGAGTTTTTTCTTTAGTAGTTTTTTTTTTTTTTTAACCTTCATATCGTCCTCCTGGCTCAAGTTGACTCCCGTCTGTTTTGACTCTTCCTTCCTTCCTTCTTTCTTTCCTCCCCCTACCTTTTGTCCCTTCCTTCTTTCCTCTGTCCTTCATTCCTTCCTTATTCTTTTCCTTTCTTTCTCCCTCCCTCCCTCCCTCCCGCCTTCCTACCTTCCTTATTTCCTCCATCCTTCCTTCATTCCTTCTTTCCTTTCCTTTCCTCCCTTCATTCCTTCCTCCCTCCCTCCTTCCTTCCTTCCTCTTTTCTTTCTTTCCTTCCCTCCCTTCCTTCTTTCCCTCCTTCATTCCTCCCTCCTTCCTCTTTTTTCTCCCTCCCTCTCTCCTCCCTTATTTCCTCCGTTCCTCCTTCCTTCTTTCCTTTCCTCCCTCCCTCCCTCCCTCCCTCCCTCCCTCCCTCTTACCTTCCTTGCTCCCTTATTTCCTCTGTCCTTCCTTCCTCTTCCTTTCCCCCTTCCTTTCCTCCCTCCCTTCCTCCTTTCTATCCGTCCTCCCTCCTTCTTCTTTCGTCACATTAGGGGAAAGCATCTAAATTTCAGGCTAAAAGAAAAAAGTAATTTTCCAGCTCTCTGATGTAAAAACTAGTCACATTTAACCATCACTCATCAAAGACTGTGAACAGGCTGACTCCAGTATATACTGTGTGTGTCATATTTAAGGTATATTAAGAGCTTATAAAGAGGAACAGATTCATTTAAACCAGGAGAAATGTGAGGTCTTAGATTTTGCCCACACCTACGTAAAGGTTATCAGCTGCTTGACAACGCTTATGTAAAATGATCATGCACTTTAATGCCTCTGGTCACATGACGGGAGGAGACACCTTCTGAATGTCTAATGTTGATTTTGAAGGTTTGAAGGTATAAAGGTTTGTAGTAGTAGTGTTTTTAATGATTTATATTATTTTGTTGTATAAAGCATATCATATTTTTACCTTGTTTTAGCTTCCAACAAATAAATATTATACTGTTTTTACCTTCATAAAGACACATCATCGCCTCTCTCTCTCTCTCTCTCTCTCTCTCTCCCTCTCTCAGTCTTTGTCTCTCTCTACCTCTCTCTCTCTCTGTCTCTCTCTCCCTGTCTCCCTCTCTGTCTGTCTCTCTCTCTCTCAGTCTTTGTCTCTCTCTCCCTCTCTGTCTTTGTCTCTCTCTATCTCTCCCTCTCTCAGTCTCTGTCTCTCCCTCTCTCTGTCTCTCTACCTCTCTCTCCCTCTCTCAGTCTTTGTCTCTCTCTGTCTCTCCCTCTCTCGGTCTCTCTCTTTCTCTCTTTATCACCCTCTCTCTCTCTCCCTCTCCCTCTCTCTCTCGCTCTCTCACATACACACATAAATAAGTGTATGCCTCTGTACACTCACGCCCTGCGGTTTGTGATTTCAACCACAATCCAACACTTCATACACATGTTGTCTTGTACATAAAGTATTCATGTTTCGAGCTCTCAGCTGTTACAGCTACTACAGTAAGTCTGTGTAGTGCATTGATATGCATGCACACACACACACACACACACACACACACACACACACACACACACACACACACACACACACACACACACACACACACACACACACACACACACACACACACACACACACACACACACACACACACACACACACACACAGTGCCCTTATCTATTTCTAGTTAACTTCAGTGGTTTCCAGTTGCAGGAGGGAGCATCATCTGCTCTGAGGCAACAACCTGACAGTGTTGGTAATGTGTGTGTGTGTGTGTGATGATATTCATGTTCACCTTCTATATATATGTGTGTGTGTGTGTGTGTGTGTGCTTGTCTGTTGTGTCCGTATCTAATCGTTTGTGTGTTTGTGTGTGTATACATGAGTGTCTCTCTGTCCTCTCTCTGTATGTGACTCTGCTGTCAACACCATCGACTACCACACACACACACACACACACACACACACACACACACACACACACACACACACACACACACACACACACACACACACACACACACACACACACACACACACACACACACACACACACACACACACACACACACACACACACACACACACACACACACACACACACACACACACTCCCGACTGCGTGCCTGGAATACAAGGCAGGGCATGATGGGAGTAGGAGAAGAAGAAGAAGAGAGAGATCGCTCCCGTATCCAGGGGCAACGCAGGTAACAGGAGGATAAGCGGCTGTGTGACTCAGAGGACGCCTCTGCTGCGTTCCCTAAGCCTCGGGACACACTGGAAGACTTTCACAGACACTGACAGATCCTTGAAAACACATCGCATCACACACGTAATGAAGAGGTTTATTTGTCAGTCAGATTTACATATAATCACAGCGTAAACGTCTGCACACAGTCTGCAGGTTTCCACTCCGCCCGCACACAACAGCAGCTGATTCCACTGATTGGTTCGTCGTGTCTGGTCGACGGAGCGTTAATCAGTGAAATCACCTGGTGTCCTGATTGATTGGAGGTTTAAACCTGCAGATTTTTGGCACTTCATGGCACATGATTGCTCCGTCATAAACAATCTGTTAATGACACTTTTTCACAAATTATACTACTACGCACTGTGCTCAAAGCCGTACCTCCTGGAGGCTTAAGAGGGCGCCCAGTGAGCTCTGATTTGATGATTTGCAGGTCAGAAGACGTCATGATGTCAAGGTTATAACTGGGATTACTTTGGCTAACAAAGTGAAAGAGTACAGCATTTCAATGAAACTCTTTCAATGTGAAAGCAGGTAACCACATAAGAGATTAGATAAGATGCCTTTATTGTTTAGTGACCCTATACTGTTCATATTCTGACTCATAAATAGTCTCTACACATATTCACATTCATAAATTCTCCATCAGTCATTAATAAATGTTTAATTAGTCCGTCTGTTTGATTAAAATATATTCACAATCAATATTTTATGGTCTAGGAGAACATTTTTTAATAAACACAGGTCAAAATTGTACATTTGCGCATATGAAAATGTGTCAGCTGCAACATTTTTTTAAAATAGGCATTAAATTTACATTTTAGTAAACTGTGGGTCACATTAGGACAATTATGGCTCAAAGAAATGTGTATATGGTGTTTTTTCAGCTCTAAAATGTAAAAAAAACTTTTTCTGGCAATCTTTAGCACTTGTATGAGGTATGTAATGCACAGACAGACCATCAGATTGTGTTATGGTTGCTACAGATACAGATTGTTCTATGGTTGCTATAGATACAGGTTGTTGTATGGTTGCTAAAGATACAGTACAGGTTGTTCTATGGTTGCTATAGATACCGCTTGTTCTATGGTTGCTACAGATACAGGTTGTTCTGTGGTTGCTATAGATACAGATTGTTCTATAGTTGCTATAGATACAGGTTGTTCTATGGTTGCTATAGATACAGGTTGTTCTATGGTTGCTATAGATACAGGTTGTTCTATGGTTGCTACAGATACAGGTTGTTCTATGATTGCTATAGATACAGGTTGTTCTATAGTTGCTATAGATACCGGTTGTTTTATGGTTGCTATAGATACAGGTTGTTCTATGGTTGCTATAGATACAGGTTGTTCTATGGTTGCTATAGATACAGGTTGTTCTATGATTGCTACAGATACAGGTTGTTCTATGGTTGCTATAGATACAGGTTGTTCTATGGTTGCCATAGATACAGGTTGTTCTATAGTTGCTATAGACACAGGTCTATGGTTGCTATAGATACAGGTTGTTCTATGGTTGCTATAGATACAGGTTGTTCTATGGTTGCTATAGATACAGATTGTTCTATGGTTGCTATAGATAAAGGTTGTTCTATGGTTGCTATAGATACAGGTTGTTCTATGGTTGCTATAGATACAGGTTGTTCTATGGTTGCTATAGATACAGATTGTTCTATGGTTGCTATAGATACCGATTGTGCTAGTGTATAAATGAAGAATAACACAAATCACTGCTGACATCAGAGATCCTGCTCTAACATATTTTAAAAAGTTTGAACAAATGAGGTCTGTAGAATGTTTTATGTTGCCATGGCCCCAAAGAGGAAGGAAAAGCAAATACATTGTCTTTAAATTAGCACTTGGTGTGACCTACAAAGGGTTAAAAAAAATGTTGTCATTGAATGTAATGTCTTGGATAAATGGCATCAGGGTTGGACGATCAATACCTCTCTCCTGCCTGAAGCTAAAGCCGATAGTTGATTAGCTAACGTTAGCATAAAGACGAAGAGGAGTGGTAAACATCCAGCCTCACTCTCTCTCTCTCTCTCCAAAGTTAGAAAAAAAAGAAATCCAGCGATATCAGTATAAGCTCTCTAATTACCATGATGTATCCTGTCTGTTCAATCCTTACACAAACAGTAAGATGGAGGGTTTTTAAAAGGGAATTATATGATGCAACTATTGCTTTGGGAAGGTGCTGTGACTTCCTGGAGTGTCAGCTGGTTTCCTGGCAACGTTAAGATTTGGCAGAGGAGGCATATTCTTCAACTTCTTCAACTTTGGACAGTTTAACAGATGAAAACATAAAGGAATGAAACTCTAATTAGGATTTAACCCTCCTGTTGTCCTCAGGTCAAGGAAGGAAGGAAGGAAGGAAGGAATGAGGAAGGAAGGATGGGAGTGAGGGAGGGAGGGAGGAAGGAAATTAGTAAGGAGAAAAGAGGAAGGAGGAAAAGAAGAAGGAAGGAAGGAAGGAAACGAGTAAGGAGTGAGAACCGGCCCGCTGAGGAGTCCAGTCAGGCCCACTTTCCTTCTTGTCTTCTTTTCCTTCCGTCTTTCCATCCACCCTTTGTTCCTTCCATCTGTCCTTCCTTCTTTCCTTCCTTCCTTCCTTCCTTCCTTCCATCCTTCCATCTGTCCTTCCTTCCTTCCTTTCTTCTTTCCTTAATGTCTTCTCTCCTCTTCCTTCCATCTTTCTTTCCTTCCTTCCATCTTTTCATCTTGTCTTCTCTTCCTTCCTTGTGTCCTTCCTCCCTTCCTTCCTTCAATCTTTCCTTCCTTTCTTCCATCTTTCCTTACTGTTGTCTCTCCTCTTCCTTCCATCCTTGCATGTTTCCTCCTTCCTTCGATCCTCCCTTTCTTCCTTGCATCTTTTCATCCTGTCTTCTCTTCCTTCCTTCCATCTCTCTGTCCTTTCTCCCTTCCTTCCTTCAATCTTTCCGTCCTTCCTTCCTTCCATTTGTCTTTCCTTCCTTCCTTTCTTTCATCTTTCCTTACTGTCGTCTCTCCTCTTCCTTCCATCCTTGCATGTTTCCTCCTTCCTTCGATCCTCCCTTTCTTCCTTCCGTCTTTTCATCCTGTCTTCTCTTCCTTCCTTCCTTCCTCCCTTCCATCTTCCCTTCCTTTCACCTTTCCTTACTGTTTTCTCTCCTCTTCCTTCCATCTTTCCTTCCTTCCTCCGATCCTCCGTTTCTTGCTTCCATCTGTCCTTCCTCCCATCTTTTTCCTTTCTTTCATCCTTCCATCTGTCCTTCCTTCCTTTCTTTCATCTTTCCTTACTATCGTCTCTCCTCTTCCTTCCATCAATGCATCTTTCCTCCTTCCTTCCATCCTCCATTTCTTCCTTCCATCTTTTCATCCTGTCTTCTCTTCCTTCCTTCCTTCCTTCCTTCCTTCTCTTTAATGGACTGGCCCACATAAGATCAAACTGGGCTGCTATAAATGAACCTGATGAGACCTTTTTCTTTCTTTCTGCTCAGAAATGTGCTGAAGCCAGAACACATGCATCACATTACAACTCAATTTAAACTCCTCGCCGCCTCCTGGCCGTCATTCTGGCCTCAATTACTGCGTTTCATATCTAGATTGTTCCTAAACTTACTGTAACCAGAATTTAATAACTAATATTGAGATGTCTGTACCCACAGGTGCATCCAATATACTGCTGGAATTTAATTAAAAACTTTTACTCCTTATTTAACGTTCTGTTGTGTTTCTGATATCAGTTGATTCACTTGTTTCCTTCACTGCCCGCACTAACACTCAAAAGGTCATCTTAACCCTCCTGTTGTCCTCGAGGCAAGGAAGGAAGGGAGGAAGGGAGGAAGGAAGAAGGGAGGACAGGAGGGAGGGAGGGAGGGAGAAAAGGAGGGAAGGAGGGAGAACACAATGAAGGAAGGAAGGAAGGAAGGTAGGAAGGTACTGTAGGGAGGAAGGAAGGAAGGAAGGAAGGAAGGAAGGAAGGAAGGAAGGAGGGAGGAAGAAAAGGAGGGAGGAGGAAGGAAAGGAGGAAGGAAGGCGAAAAAGAAGGAAGGAAAGGAGGGAGGGAGGGAGGGAGGGAGGGAGGGAGGAAGGAAGGAAGGAAGGGAGGGTGGGAGGAAGGAAGGAAGGAAGGATGGGAGGGAGGAAGGAGGAAGGAAGGGAGGAAAAGAAGGAAAGGAAGGAAGGAAGGAAGGAAGGAAGGAAGGAAGAAAGGAAGGAAGGAAAGATATGAATAAATAAAGTTATTATAACCGACCACAGGTTAAAAAACACACACTTCAAAACAGTTACTTTGTAACTTTATTTTGAAAGGTGCTATATAAATAAAACAGAGGGTTAACCCAGGGTCATCACACCATTAAAATGTTCTATTGTTTTTCAAAATAAAAGCTGAAAAAACTGTAATTTCTTACTTGGATGGACTCACTCAAACCTCTTTACACTACAAGTCACACACACACACACACACACACACACACACACACACACACACACACACACACACACACACACACACACACACACACACACACACACACACACACACACACACACACACACACACACACACACACACACACACACACACACACAGCTCATCATCATTCACACACAGATGGCAAAGCCTTGGTGAGCAGTTTGGGGTTCAGTACTTTGCCCGAGGACACTTGAACATGCGGAGCGGAGGAGCCGGGGATTGAACTGCTGATCTTGTGATTAGTGGATAACCTGCTTCACCTCCTGAGCCTCAGACGCCTCGTATTAAATTTAATATCTCGGCCGGTGACGGAAAACACCAACACGAGGAATCTAATCAGGAGGAACAAAAACGCCCCATTTATGTTTTAAGATGCTTTTAACCTTCCTGTCGTCCTCCCGGGTCAAACTGACCCCGTCTGTTATGACTGTTCCTTCTTTCCTCCCTCCCTTCTGTCCTTCTCTCTTTCATTCCTCCCCCCTACCATCCTCCCTTCCTTCCTTCTTTCCTCCTTCCTTCTTTCCTCTGTCCTTCATTCCTTTCACTCCTTCCTCCATCCTTCATTCCTTCCATTCCTTCCTTCCTTCCTCCCTCTCTTTCTTTCCTTCTGTCCTTCCTCCCTCCCTCCGTCCTTCTCTCTTTCATTCCTCTCCCCTACCATCCTCCCTTCTTTTCTTTCCTGTCCTTCCTTCCTTTCTTCTTCCTTCCTTCTTTCCTCCGTCCTTCATTCCTTTCATTCCTTCCTTCCTCCGTCCTTCATTCCTTTCCTTCCTTCCTCCCTCCCTCCCTCCTTCTTTCCTTCCGTCCTTCCTCACTCCCTCCTTCTCTCTTTCATTCCTCCCCCTACCATCCTCCCTTCCTTCTTTCCTGTCCTTTCTTCCTTCCTTCTTTCCTACGTCCTTCATTCCTTTCATTCCTTCCTCCGTCCTTCATTCCTTTTCTTCCTTCCTTCCTTCCTTCTATTCCTTCCTTCCTTCCTTCCTCCCTTCCTTCCTTCAGTTTGATTATTTAACCTACATGTTTAGTTTCAGGTTGAGAGATAATCCTGGAATTTGTTTTACACACACACAAAAAAAAAAGAAAAGTTGTCTTGTATTTTTTTTCTTGTCTCGAGGAAACACTAAATTTTTTAGTTGAGTGTTCTGACATTTAAAGAAAGTGTTTATTCCCTAAACAATTGCAGGCGGCAGACATGACTCGAGGTGCATGTTTCATTAACAATTAATGGACGGAGGAAGCTGCTCGTGAAACTTTCATCTCAGCATTTTATTATGACAGCAGTGAGGTTTCTCTTTTCTCTTTTTTTAGATACATTACAAACAGAAACTCAGGGGTGAGCCATAGCAAGTTCATTTTATTAAGTATGCTCGAGTGTAAGTATAAGTATACTACGGACCATGTACCTGTAGTGTACTAAAAAGTTTACTAATTTAATACCTCTTTGGACTAAATTGAAACGTTAAGTTAAGTTTATATAAGTACACTCATCTATATACTGCCATTGTACTAGTTCTATACTATATGATCTTAAACATATAAGTTTATAACAGGGGTATGAAAGAAATGGACGTAACATCCGTGACGTCACCCATTGGTTTGTGGACTGCTGCTCGGAAGCCAATAGTTTCTAATCTGGGCAGCGCCATCTTGAAAATTTCAGGTGCATGCTGGGAAAAATAAAAACCCGGATTCTACTTATATGGGCATGAGGCGGGGCCATGGGCGGAGCAGGGAGGTTGCTATGGTTGCGAGGGCTGGATCTCGAGGACATTGGTCAATCAACCTGTCAATCAGGACGTAGCCACGCCCCTAATGCATACCCTGCTTTATCGTCACATATAAAATCAGGGAGGCCAAAATGTCCCAAATGAACATCATACTGCATTGAAGAAGGCTTTAAACTAGCGATTGAGACCATAAACACATTTTGAAAACGTTTACTGAGGTTAGAAATCAAGTGAGAAGTTGGTGAATTCTCCATTGACTTGTATAGAGACGGTCGCCCCCTGGTGGCCTTTTGATAGAATGCAGCTCTAAGTTACTTCCTGGTTGGCCTCATTTCAGAGGACCAGAACTCCCCGCCTGGAGCCAAAGTGAATTTTCTTGTATCTTGTGCTTCATGTCACTGGAATTTCCTCCAAAACATATATGTTGTTGTAATTTAGTAATATATAAAAGGTCATTTCCAGGACAAGAGGGTTGAATATACACTGCTGTAAAATTTAAGCCCTTTTTTATTTTTCTTTCCTGTCTTGTGAAATGTTGCAGTGAGTTTCCTCGGGGCTGGTTCTGTCTATGTCGGAGCCCTAGGCCAGTTGTCTGATTGGATCCCCCGAAAGACAACAGCAGCACCTCCAGTACAACAACTTCAAATAGGAATTCACAGACACGTTGGGGGTCAAGGGTACCAGTCAATGATTTAGTTTTTAATTTATTTATTTTATTTTGGTGGTATGGCCTGAGGAAGCACATGACTGATGGTCTGTTGGGTGAAAACTCCCCCATCAATAAGACTCTGAAAGACAAACCAGATCAAACCTCATGTCAATCAGTAGGGGGGAAAGAAGAGGACAAATACTAAAATAAAAGTAGAACAAGTATATATTTCCAAAAGTTGTACACAAGCACAGCTGCTAGTAAAAAAAGTCCACTCATTTGTTGCCTCCTGATTCATTTGGTGACTGCTTATGTGGCCTTAAGTAGTTTATTCAAGTGTACTATGAGTTTACTTATATACTATAGTTTATATGGATGGAAGGGAGGAAGGAAAGATGGAAGGAAGGAAGAAAGGAAGGGAAGGAAGGAAGGAAGGAAGAAAGGAAGGAAGGAAAGAATGAATGAATGAATGAATGAATGAAGGAAGGAAACAAGAAGGAAAGGAGGAAGAAGGAAAGGAAGGGAGGGAGGAAGGAAGGAGGGAAGGAATGATGGATGGAAGTACGGAAGGATGGAAGTACGGAAGGATGGATGGATGGAAAGAAGAAAGAAAGGAAGGAAGGTTGGAAAGATTGAAGTATGGAAGGGAGGAAGAAGGGAAGGGAGGAAGGAAGGAAGGAAAGGAGGACGGATGGAAGTACGGAAGGATGGAAAGAAGGATGGATGGATGGATGGAAGGATGGAAAGAAGGAAGGAAGGATGGATGAAAAGAAGAAAGAAAGGAAGGAAGGTTGGAAAGATGGAAGGATGGAAGGATGGAAGGGAGGAAGAAGGAACAGTTAGAACCCGGGAGGACGACACAGAACAAGGTATTTAAATAGAGAGCAAAGCTGCTGCAGTAACAATCATTTAAAACTAGTAAAATAAAGCATTCTGTGTTTTAGATGCAGACAAGAAACTTTAGACACGTACAATTTAACCCTCCTGTTGTCCTTGAGTCAAGGAAGGGATGGATGGAGGAAGGGATGGAGGAAGGAAGGGATGGAAGGAGGAAGAGATGGAGGAAGGAAGGGATGGATGGAGGAAGGGATGGAGGAAGGAAGGGATGGAGGAAGGATGGAAGGGAGGAAGGAAGGGATGGAGGAAGGAATGGATGGAGGAAGGGGTGGAGGAAGGGATGGAGGAAGGAAGGGATGAGGAAGGGAGGAAGGGATGGAGGAAGAGATGGAGGAAGGAAGGGGTGGAGGAAGGAAGGGATGGAGGAAGGATGGGGTGGAGGAAGGATGGGATGGAGGGAAGGAAGAAAGGAAGGGCAGGAAGGAGGAAAGGAAAGAAGGAACAGTCAGAACAGACGACAGGAAGGTTAAACTCTTTTTTCTTGCTAAACTACAATAAAGCATTCTGTGTTTTAGATGCAGACAAGAAACTTTAGACAATTACAATTTAACCCTCCTGTTGTCCTTGAGTCAAGGAAGGGATGGAGGAAGGAAGGGATGGATGGAGGAAGAGATGGAGGAAGGAAGGGATGGATGGAGGAAGAGATGGAGGAAGGAAGGGATGGATGGAGGAAGGGATGGAGGAAGGAAGGGGTGGAGGAAGGAAGGATGGATGGAGGAAGGGATGGAGGAAGGGATGGAGGAAGGAAGGGGTGGATGGAGGAAGGGATGGAGGAAGGGATGGAGGAAGGAAGGGATTGAGGAAGGAAGGGGTGGATGGAGGAAGGAAGGGATGGATGGAGGAAGGGATGGAGGAAGGAAGGGATGGAGGAAGGATGGGGTGGAGGAAGGATGGGATGGAGGGAAGGAAGAGAAAGGAAGGGCAGGAAGGAGGAAAGGAAAGAAGGAACAGTCAGAACAGACGACAGGAAGGTTAAACTCTTTTTCTTGCTAAACTACAATAAAGCATTCTGTGTTTTAGATGCAGACAAGAAACTTTAGACAATTACAATTTAACCCTCCCTGTTGTCCTTGAGTCAAGGAAGGGATGGAGGAAGGAAGGGATGGATGGAGGAAGAGATGGAGGAAGGAAGGGATGGATGGAGGAAGAGATGGAGGAAGGAAGGGATGGATGGAGGAAGGGATGGAGGAAGGAAGGGGTGGAGGAAGGAAGGGATGGATGGAGGAAGGGATGGAGGAAGGGATGGAGGAAGGAAGGGGTGGATGGAGGAAGGGATGGAGGAAGGGATGGAGGAAGGAAGGGATGAGGAAGGAAGGGGTGGATGGAGGAAGGAAGGGATGGATGGAGGAAGGGATGGAGGAAGGAAGGGATGGAGGAAGGGATGGAGGAAGGAAGGGGTGGAGGAAGGAAGGGATGGAGGAAGGATGGGGTGGAGGAAGGATGGATGGAGGAAGGACGGGATGGAGGAAGGAAAGGGTGGAGGAAGGATGGAGGAAGGAAGGGATGGAGAAAAGGATGGAAGGGAGGAAGGAAGGATGGAAGGGAGGAAGGAAGGATGGAAGGGAGGAAGGCAGGATGGAAGGGAGGGAAGGAAGGGATGGAGGATGGGATGGAGGAAGGAAGGGATGGAGGAAGGATGGAAGGGAGGAAGGAAGGATGGAAGGGAGGGAAGGAAGGATGGAAGAGGAAGGGCAGAGGAATGGAGGGAAGGAAAGAAGAAGAGGAGGGAGGAAGGTTACAGTAGGGGGGAGGAAAGAAAGAGAGAAGGAAGGGGGAAGGAAGGAAAGAAAGGAAGGAGAGAAGGAAAGAAGAAGAAGGGAGGGAGGAAGGACAGCGGGAGGGAGGAACAGTAAAACAAACAGGGTCAATTGACCCGGGAGGACGACACAAGGGTTAAAGTAAAGTCAAAACTTCCTGCTGGATGGAAATAAATATATTATTAAAATCAACCTTCATAACGCTGGTACTGATGCTGACTCTCATAAACACAGTGAAAATATTCCTTTGGTTTCAACACTAAATATACTTCATATTATATTTAATCATATTAAAAAGGTATCAGTGATAAACTCAAACCTGAGAAGCTGAGTTTTATATCTGAGTCATTATATTCTCATTAAAGATTAACTCTGCTTCCTCAGACTTAATTTATTATTATGACCTTATTGTCTGATGTCTACTCTTCCACAGATGCTCATAAACCTGAATACCAAAGTCTTAATAGTAACATTATTATATTCATCAGTTCTGGATGATAATGTTAGAAGATCAGTGGAATAAAAAAAATAGTATTAAGCCAGGGGTGTCAAACATGCGGCCCGTGGGCCAGATTCCGGCCCGCCAAGGGGTCCAATCCGGCCCACTTCCTTCTGTGTTCTTTTCCTTCTACCTTCCTTTATCCTTTCTTTGTTCCTTCCTTCCTTTCATCTGTCCTTCCTATTTTCCTTTCTTCGTTCCTTCCTTCCTTTCTTCCTTTCATCTGTCCTTCCTACCTTCCTTTTATCCTTTCTTCTTTCCTTCCTTTCTCTCTTCCATCTGTCCATTCCTCCCTTTTTCCTTCTGCCCTTCCATCCATGTGTCCTTCCTCTCTTTCTTCCTTCCTTCTTTCCTTCCATCTGTCTTTCCTACCTTTCTTCCCTCCTTCCTCTTGCCTGTCTTTCTTCCTTCCCTTCTTATTCCTTCTTCCTTCTGTATTCTCTTCCTTCCATCTTTTTAATGATCGGCCCACGTCAGATCAAATTGGTCTGTATGTGGCCCTTGAATGATAAATGAGTTTGACACCTCTGATTAAGCTCTCATCACTATCCACTATCACCATGGAAACAGAAAATACAGGAAATATGATCATTATAATATTATTATTATTATTATTAAGTTAAAGGGAGGACAACACTGAATACCTATAACTCACTTTAGCCAATAGAACAGAGGGCCACATACAGACCATAAGTCTGATGTGGGCCGGATCATTAAAAAGATGGAAGGAAAGAAGGAAGGAAGGAAGGAAGGAAGGAAGGAAAATAAGAAGGGAAGGAAGGAAAGACAGGCAAAAGGAAAGGAGGGAAGAAAGGTAGGAAAGACAGATGGACGAAGGGAAGGGAGGAAGGACAGAAGGAAGAAAGGGAGTAGAACAGATGGAGGAAGGGAGGAAGAAGGAAGGAATGGAGGAAGGGAGGGAGGAAGATAGGGTGGAAGGGAGGAAGGAAGAAGGAAGGAAGGAAGGGAGGGAGGAAGGAAGGGTGGAAAGGAGGAAGAAGGGAGGGAGGAAGGAAAGATGGATGGGAGGAAGACGGAAGAATGGAGAAAGGGAGGGAGGAAGGAAGGGTGGAAAGGAGGAAGAAGGGAGGGAGGAAGGAAAAGATGGAAGGGAGGAAGACGGAAGGAATGGAGGAATGGAAGAAGGAAGGAATGGAGGAAGGAAAGGTGGAAGGGAGGAAGAAGGAAGGGAGGAAGGAAGGAAGGAAGGAAGGAAGGAAGGAAGGAAGGAAGGAAGGAAGGAAGGAAGGAAGGAAGGGAAGAAGGAACAGTGCTAAGCTTGGTGTTTCCTGTTTCCTTGCAGGGTTCGATGAGGGCCGACTCTACATATCACTGTTACTCATAATCTACATAATCATTTCATTTCTGGCTGAAAGAAGACGCTTCCTCCCTCAGGGCGGC
>NC_070592.1:5294684-5315940 GCF_027409825.1 Scomber japonicus | reverse complement strand
GAAGGAAGGAAGGGAGGAAGGGAGGAAGGAAGGAAGGAAGGAAGGAGGAAAGGAAGGAGGGGAGGAAGAAGGAAGGAAGGAAAGGATGGAGGGAGGAGGGAAGGAGGGAGGAGGGAAGGAAGGAAGGAAAGGAGGGAGGGAGGAGGGAATGAGGGAGGGAGGAGGAAGAAGGAAGGAAGGAAGGGAGGAGGAAAGGAAGGAGGGGAGGAAGAAGGAAGGAAGGGAGGAGGAAAGGAAGGAAGGAAGGAAAGGAGGAAGGAAGGAAGGAAGCGTGTTGTCACCCCCCCCCCCCCCCCCCCCCTCTCCTTTCTTTCTCTTTTTTGTGATGCCTAAAGCGATATAGACCATCAGAGCTGAGAGGAGGCTTGAAATGAAAACATGTCAAACACGTCGTTATAATGTGTTCCATGATGGATTTCTCAATATTCACATTCCTTCATTTTTGTTTTTAAGGCTCCAAAGTCTCATTTTTAGTGATGCAATATCTTGAATACATTTTTTTTTTCAGTCAAATCTGAAATATTTTACTGTCATACCTCCTTGTTTCTCCTTATGGGAAAAGATAAGACCAGACAATGTATATGCTGAATCTTTAATGTTTTCGGTTATATTTTGTCTTTTTAACTTCCTCCTTCCTCTATTGATAGTCCAGACAATATACCAGAGAATGTACATGCCCAAATATGTAATTTTTTTAGAGTGTATTTGTCCTTTAACCTCTTCTTTTCTCCATTGGAAATCCAGAAAAATATGCCAGATAATGTGTATGCCCAAAATTTGAATACATTTTTTTTAATGTATTTTTGCAATTAAAGTCAAAATGTAGCTGTTGGAATATTCTTTGAGTTTCTCCAAAAGATAGACCAGACAATGTGCCCAATTTTATATCTTTTCAGTTATATTTTGTCTTTTTAACTCCCTCCTTCCTCCATTGGTGTTAGTATGTATTTCTATATATGGTCAAGTGGCTCAGGCCGAGTTTGTCCGTCATCAGAATTACATACATAGGACAAATGTAGTTGGAAAGGCCCCAACTGAACGATCATACTCTCACTTTCTGGTCACATCTTAGAATTGTCTCATGCGTGTAGAATATTTCTCCAAGCTCGTATTCGTTAAACACATAGACTGTATAAATGGACGTAACATCTGTGACGTCACCCATTGGTTTGTGGACTGCTGCTCGGAAGCCAATAGTTTCGGATCTGGGCAGCACCATCTAGAAAATTTCAGGTGCATGCTGGGAAAAATAAAAACATGGATTCTACTTATATGGGCATGAGGCGGAGCCATGGGCGGAGCCATGGGCGGAGCGGGGAGGTTGCTATGGGTTACGAGGACTGGATCTCGAGGACATTGGTCAATCAATCTGTCAATCAGGACGTAGCCACGCCCTAATGCATACCCTGCTTTATCGTCACATATAAAATCAGGGAGGCCAAAATGTCCCAAATGAACATCATACTGCATTGAAGAAGGCTTTAAACTAGCGATTGAGACCATAAACACATTTTGAAAACGTTTACTGAGGTTAGAAATCAAGTGAGAAGTTGGTGAATTCTCCATTGACTTGTATAGAGACGGTCGCCCCCTGGTGGCCTTTTGATAGAATGCAGTTCTAAGTTACTTCCGCGTTGGCCTCATTTCAGAGGACCGGAACTCCCCCGCCTGGTCTGTCACTATGACAACACAACCACTTCATGACCTGATTGGTTTCTTGTGGTATTTTTCAGGGTAGTCATGGTTACATTCATCGTCTCCTGTAAGAGAAAATGGTCTTGGACGATCTTTTATACATATTCCTAACGATTGTACTTTCACAATGAGAGATTCAGAGTCAGTGGCAGCTATATGCAGATGTAGCTGTCTATATATGGAGATGAATATTAATAATAATAATAGTAGTAATCTAAATGTATAAAGAAAAGTTACTAACTAAGTCACAATCTAATTTAAAGTTGAATCAAATGAATCCTGCTCTGAATGTAAATGCTCTGTCTCCTCTAGAGTTAGGCCGGCTCATTTAGTTTAATAGACGTCAGAAATGTAATGTAGAAAAAAAAGTGAAGCTACAAAGTGACTTAAGAAGAAGGTCAAAGCAGATGTGGTGCAGTCATTCCTCTTATTAGTAGTTTAAAAGCCTGGCAGCAGACTGTAGTTGAGTTTTGTGTGAGGAAGCAGCTGCAATGATTAAACACACAAAAGCACTATCATCAAAAAGCTTTATTCCCAAAAAAAAAAAATCTATTTCCATTTACCTTTTCCTCATCTTCCTTCATTCATTGGTTCGTTGAATCAAACCACGCATTTCTGAAATATGACAAATATTTTCAAACAAAGTGTTGAAAGTGAAGATTTGTGTTTTTGAGCGATGGTAGACAAGATTGGTTATTAAATGAGTGTCCTTCAGAATGAAAGCCTTTTATTCTATCTTTTAAACTCACTTTTCATTCATAATTTAATTTCTACTTGATGAAAGCTTGAAAATAAAAAGTGAATAAACTATAAAATGTGTCTTTTTTATTATAACGAATCAAAAAGATCAGCCAATCACAGTTTTGTAGGTGTGACTTATACATCCAAATATTTCTAAATTCACTGCATATTGTTTCTAATGCCGAAAAAAATAAAATCTCCATGTAGTGACCTGGGTCAGTTGGAGTAAAACGGTTAATAATAACTAATTAAAAGAGATCAATTTTTTTTTGTGGTCAAATATTTTATTTTATCTTAAGGAAGTAGTATAAGTATAAGTGTAAGTATAAACATTATATATATATATATTACATATGTACACATATATACATATACACAAACAACCAACCAAAATAAAATAATAATAGAAAATAAAAATAAAAAAATATAAAAAAAATAAATAAAATTAAATAAAATTTAAAAAGAATAAAAATAAAATAAAAAATAAATTAATAAAATATGTATATAAAATAAATAAATATAAAAATGAAAAATAAATTAAATTTAAAAAAATTTAAATTAAATTAAATTTAAAAAAATTAAATTAAAAATAAATTATTAAAATATGTATATAAAATAAATAAATAAATATAAAAAAAATAATTAAATTTGTTTAAATTTAATTAAATTTTAAAAAATTTAATTAAAAATAAATTACTAAAATATGTATATAAAATAAATAAATAAATATAAAAATTTAAAAAATTAATTAAATTTAAAAAAAAATAAATTAAATTAAAAATAAATTACTAAAATATGTATATAAAATAAATAAATACAAATATAATGAAATAGATCAATAACCTGTTAAGAACAACTTTAAAGCTAGCTGTAACAGTGTGGCTCCGACTGACTCCCAATCAAAACAAGTCATTATGGCTTCAATCGCTAAATTCAAGGCCTTTTAATAAGTTGTGTGGAAATAACTTCTTCAATAATAAGATGTAAAGACTTCTAGCAACTCTGATGTCTGATGTCTGACTGTGTGGGCTTCAGACCAGGTTCAGTGCAAACCAACGGGCGGCTTCACACCTCACCACGTCCATCTTTATTAGACAGTCTGTGGGCGAGTTCAGCACCATGGAGAGCACCTAGAGCTGAAGGAAAAGGTCCAGCTGAGACTTAAGAGCCCAGGTAGACATGAAGCCTCTGACTAAGATGTAAGCTTCAGGGTTTTTAACAGAGTAGAGAGAGAGAGACAGTTTCTTCTATCTTTCTTACTCTATGATGATATTTGGCTGAGTGCTAATCAAACGTTTGGTATTTGAGGAAAATCTTGTGACTTCATAGCACAGCCATTATCTTAAGAGTCTGATTCAGATTCTCATTTAATCCTTAACCCTCCTGTTGTCCTCGAGTCAAGGAAGGAAGGAAGGAAGGAAGGAAAGGAAGGGAGGAAGAAGGAAGGAAGGGAGGAAGAAGGAAGGATAGGAGGGAAGGGAGGGAGAAGGAAGGAAGGAAAGGAAAGAAGGAAGGAAAGGAGTTAGGAAGGAAGGGAGGATGGAAGAAGGAAGGAAAGGAGGGAGAAAGGAAGGAAGGAAAGAAAGGAGGGAGGAAGGAAAGAAGGAAGGGAGGAAGGAAGGAAAGGAGGGAAGGGAGGGAGAAGGAAGGAAGGAAAGGAAAGAAGGAAGGAAAGTCCTCCCTCCCCCCCTCCTTTCCTTCCTTCTTCCTTCCGTCCTCCCTCCCTCCTTTCCTTCCTTCTTCCTCCCTCCCTCCTTTCCTTCCTTCTTTTTCCCCTTCCTTCCTCCTTTCCTTCCTTCTTTCCTTTCCTTCCTCCCTCCCTCCTTTCCTTCCTTCCTTCTTCCTCTCTCCTTTCCTTCCTTCTTTTTCCCTTCCTTCAACCCTCCTTTCCTTCCTTCTTCCTTCCTTCTGTCCTCACTCCCCCCCTCCTTTCCTTCCTTCTTCCTCCCTCCTTTCCTTCCTTCTTTTTCCCTTCCTTCCTCCCTCCTTTCCTTCCTTCTTCCTTCCTCCCTTCCATCCTCCCTTCCTTCCTTGACTCGAGGACAACAGGAGGGTTAAGATGACCTTTTGGGAGTTAGTGCAGGCAGTGAAGAAAACAAGTGAATCATTGCCGCTGCACTTTAATTAAATCCCAGTATATATATTGGGTGTTTTTACAGGTCTTAGATGTGTAAATGGGTCAGATTTGACAATGAGCAGCATGTAAGGGTTAAACCTGCAGTTTCCCTCCCTGCTGCTGAGAACAACTTCAACCTCCTTTCCTTCCTTCCTTCCTTCCTTCCTTCCTCCCTTCCATCCTGCCTTCATCTCTCCTTTCCATCCTTCCATCCTTCCTTCCTTCCTTCCTTCTTCCATCCTCCCTCCCTCCCTTCCTTCTTTTCTTTCCTCCCTCCCTCCCTGCTTTCCTTCCTTCTTCCTCCCTCTCTTCCTCCCTCCCCTTCTTCCTCCCTCCCTCCCTCCTTTCCTTCCTTCCTTCTGTCCTCCCTCTCTCCTTTCCTTCCTTCTTTTTCCCCTCTACCATCTTCCCTTCCTTCCTTCCATCCTTCTGTCCTCCCTCCCTCCCTCCTTTCCTTCCTTCTTTTTCCCTTCCTCCCTTCCTTCCTTCTTCCTCCCTTCTTTCCTTCCTTCTTTTTCCCCTTCCTTATATATTGGGTGTTTTTACAGGTCTTAGATGTGTAAATGGGTCAGATTTGACAATGAGCAGCATGTAAGGGTTAAACCTGCAGTTTCCCTCCCTGCTGCTGAGAACAGCTTCAACCTCCTTTCCTTCCTTCCTTCCTTCCTCCCTTCCATCCTGCCTTCCTCTCTCCTTTCCATCCTTCCATCCTTCCTTCCTTCCTTCTTCCATCCTCCCTCCCTCCCTTCCTTCTTTTCTTTCCTCCCTCCCTCCCTGCTTTCTTTCCTTCTTCCTCCCTCTCTTCCTCCCTCCCCTTCTTCCTCCCTCCCTTCCTCCTTTCCTTCCTTCCTTCCTTCTGTCCTCCCTCTCTCCTTTCCTTCCTTCTTTTTCCCCTCTACCATCTTCCCTTCCTTCCTTCCTTCCTTCTGTCCTCCCTCCCTCCCTCCTTTCCTTCCTTCTTTTTCCCTTCCTCCCTTCCTTCATTCTTCCTCCCTTCTTTCCTTCCTTCTTTTTCCCTTCCTTATATATTGGGTGTTATTACAGGTCTTAGATGTGTAAATGGGTCAGATTTGACAATGAGCAGCATGTAAGGGTTAAACCTGCAGTTTCCCTCCCTGCTGCTGAGAACAGCTTCAACCTCCTTTCCTTCCTTCTTCCTCCGTCCTTCCTTCCTTCCTTCCTTCCTCCCTTCCATCCTGCCTTCCTCTCTCCTTTCCATCCTTCCATCCTTCCTTCTTCCATCCTCCCTCCCTCCCTTCCTTCTTTTCTTTCCTCCCTCCCTCCCTGCTTTCCTTCCTTCTTCCTCCCTCTCTTCCTCCCTCCTTTCCTTCCTTCCTTCCTTCTGTCCTCCCTCTCTCCTTTCCTTCCTTCTTTTTCCCCTCTACCATCTTCCCTTCATTCCTTCTGTCCTCCCTCCCTCCCTCCTTTCCTTCCTTCCTTCATTCTTCCTCCCTTCTTTCCTTCCTTCTTTTTCCCCTCTACCATCTTCCCTTCCTTCCTTCCTTCCTTCTGTCCTCCCTCCCTCCTTTCCTTCCTTCTTTTTCCCTTCCTCCCTTCCTTCCTTCTTCCTCCCTTCTTTCCTTCCTTCTTTTTCCCCTTCCTTATATATTGGGTGTTTTTACAGGTCTTAGATGTGTAAATGGGTCAGATTTGACAATGAGCAGCATGTAAGGGTTAAACCTGCAGTTTCCCTCCCTGCTGCTGAGAACAGCTTCAACCAGAAAATAGGAATGAAATCAGCTGTTGCAGAACATTTACGAACCCTTCATTCATTCTCTAACCGGCTGCACCAACCAAAGCTCTCACCAGCATTATTTTTATTAGCAAAAAAAAAAAAGAAAGAAAAAAAAAGGGGGATCAGTCATTAAGTTTGGGTCACGAGCATTAAAAATTAAAAACTGTCATCTGGGCAATAAAATAATTTACAAGACGAACACAGTTATCCAGAGACGCAAGGTCACTTCCCTTTTTATGTTTATGTGACTTGTGTAATCAGGCTATACGTGTTCAGCTGCGTGAAACACCAGATGTTCATCGAGCTGGAATCACAATCACTGGAGGAAGCAAGCATCGAGTCCAAACACTGTGCGGCAATACCAGTCAGACATATCATCATCAGGGGGGTTACAGTATATTCATCTGTTCTGTATCTGGAGGCTATGAACACCAAAGCAGAAGGGAGGGGTTTTAAAGGACAAATACATCCTAAAATGTTGGGCATATATACAATTTCTGGTATATTTTCTTGATTCCCAATGGAGAACAGAAGGGGTTAAAGGACAAATACACCCTAAAAATGTGGGCATGTACATTCTCTAGTATATTTTTTCAGACTCAATGGACTCAAGGAGGGGTTAAAAGACAAACACACCATAAAATATTAAAAATTTGGGCATGTACATTCTCTTATGTATTTTTTTGGATTCTCAATGGAGGAAGGAGGAGGTTAAAGGACAAATACACCCTAAAATATTAAACATGTGGGCATGTACATTCTCTGGTACATTTTCTGTATTCCCGATGGAGGCAGGAGGCAAAAAAGGACAAAATATAACTGAAAACATTAAAAATGTTGGCATAATACATTCTCTGGTATATTTTTTTGGGTTCCCAATTGATAATCTGAGTCTTTCTGTGAGGATTCTTGTATAGTCCAAGATGAGACAAATCAGGAATTCTTTCTTAATTCATGTTCAACCAGGCGGGGAGTTCTGGTCCTCTGAAGTGAAGCCAACCAGGAAGTAACTTAGAACTGCATTCTATCAAAAGGCCACCAGGGGGCGACCGTCTCTATACAAGTCAATGGAGAATTCACCAACTTCTCACTTGATTTCTAACCTCAGTAAACGTTTTCAAAATGTGTTTATGGTCTCAATCGCTAGTTTAAAGCCTTCTTCAATGCAGTATGATGTTCATTTGGGACATTTTGGCCTCCCTGATTTTATATGTGATGATAAAGCAGGGTATGCATTAGGGCGTGGCTACGTCCTGATTGACAGGTTGATTGACCAATGTCCTCGAGATCCAGCCCTCGCAACCATAGCAACCTCCCCGCTCCGCCCATGGCCCTGCCTCACGTCCATATAAGTAGAATCTGTGTTTTTATTTTTCCCAGCATGCACCTGAAATTTTCAAGATGGCGCTGCCTAGATTCGAAACTATTGGCTTCCGAGCAGCAGTCCACAAACCAATGGGTGACGTCATGGATGTTACGTCCATTTCTTTTATACAGTCTGTGACAGCCACATAACACTTCTGCACTACTTTTATATCCATTTCCCATCGCTGCCTTTTTTCTGACATGCTCTGTCTGTAGTTTCCTGTCACTTCCTGTCTCTCCAGCAGTAAGTAGCCTTCAGTTTATCACCACTATAGTTCCAGCCATCCATATCTGATCTCCTCACCCGCCTGCACACCTGTTCCTCATCCTCTCATTAGTCCCTCAGTGAATATGTCAGCACCCTGCCAAGCCTATTAGGACTTTTTCATCCATAGCATTGCAATTACTGTCCTTTTTTTTTTTTTTTTTTTTTTTACATGCTTCCCTTTTTTTTGGGTTTGTTTGCTTTTGCAGATTAACCACATGTTGCCATTGCCTTGAATTCAGAAGTAAATCTCATATTAATCTAAGGCTAATTGTTGTACTGATATCCTCAAGTCTTGTTTTTTACAGATAAATAAAAAGATGCACCAAGAGTTCAAACACATACATAATTCCTGCTTTTGATTATTTATGCTGGAAATGTGCTTAAAGACAGACACAAATAATTAAGTCATATTATACGCAACACAGATGGTGTTAAAAATACAAATGCTCAACTCTTTTATGTGATAAGTAATGAATTCGATGATGGTTTAGTTTACGTCTCAACACAGATGAGGCAGTTTGAAATCCACTAAGTCATTTGTAATGATCAATAAACCCATTGAGCTGCTGCTGAGATATGAGATTATGGTCATTGTGAGCTGTGAGGCAATAAAGCTCCTTACTTATCGGCCCCCTTTTAAAAAAAAATGGACAGTCCGGATAATAATCCCCCCGCTGACCAGTGGAGGGCAGTCTGGGGGGAGTTCACGCTCCCCATCAGCTCTGTGCTGGCCTCTGGATGACCGCACACAGCTGCAGGCAGAGGCAGAAAATGAAAGACAGCAAAGTGTGATATTTTCATCATTTGGTACACACACACACACACACACACACACACACACACACAGGCCTACACACACTCCTGCACATGTGCTGTATATGATTAAAAACCTCATATGTGACACGGACCTACAAACGCTGACATCCCTATAATTGAAATCCTTTCATGATACACTTCTACATGCACACCGACGTCAATAAAACCCCTCTCCATGTGTCGTACTTCATCATACATGCGCTCCCGTCTCACAGGAATGATTGAAAACCTTATATTGTACGGAGAGCTCGGTGTGACCCGCGACCCCTCCCACTCCTGTGAAAGCTATGAGCTGATTTAACATTGATTGAAGTATCACGATGCAGCTGATGGAGTGCAGTGGCCTGAGATGTACTGCAAATGTACCATGAATGATCCAGCTCTAATTACAGCCCGGAGATGTGAGAGGAAGGTGTGATGATGGACAGACAGCCAACAGGAGATCAACAGAAACTTGGAGAATATAGGAAGGCATGCCGTAAACCAGTGGTGTCAAACATAAGGCCCGTGGGACAGAACCAGCCTGCCGAGGGATGCAATCCGGCCCACTTTCCACCTTCCTTTTTTCCTTTCTTCCATCAATCTGTCCTTCCTCGCTTTCGTCCTTCTGCCCTTCCTTTTTTCTTTTCTTTGTTCCTTCCTTCATTCCTTCCTTCCATCTGTCCTTACTCCCTACCTTCCTTTTTTCGTTCCTTCCTACCATCTGTCTTTCCTACCTTTCTTCCCTCCTTCCTTTTGTCTGTCTTTTCTTTCTTCCCTTCTCCCTTTCTTTCTTCCTTCCATCTTTTTAATGATCTGGCCCACATTTTTTCAGTTTGAGAGAGTGCAGTTAAAGGTATAGTAAGCGATGTGGGCTAAAACGAGGAGAAAAGTTGTTGACATCTGAGTGAAAACCAAAACACCCCCCCCCCCCTTCGTGCTGCACCCCTGAAGTTCATGGACGCGCATTGTCATGGTAACTGTCGTAACCACTGCGCACGCTGACCAACATGGCGGAGTCTGACGCGTCTGCTGCGGGACGGTAAGTTAGCTTCAGTTTGATAGCAGCATTTATTGCTCTGACAGTACAGGTGGCTAGCCTGGCTAACACCAGACCGCGTCTCAATCTCATGTGAGATTATTGTGATAGCAAACCTGTGTTTATATGTCTTCATGACTGTAAACACTTTGAAAGCAGTGAACAAACACCAGATACACAGCGAGCAATTACCATGGCAACTACACAGCAGCTACGTTGAACGTTACGTTAGCAGCTAACGTGCAGAGCGTCAAACAGCTGTAGTAACAACTCTGCTACTTTACAGCTAACATCACAACAACAACAGCAACATCCTGACTAACCAGACAGTGAGCTGAATGTCAGCAGGTAACGTTACAGTTTATGTGAAGCAGCGCTGATGTTACTCACCTGTCCGGCAGATCAGCGTCCTCCTTCACTCTCCGGACCTCCGCCGGGTCTCCGTCCGTTCCTCCGCCGTTATAAAACCACACCGATGCGAGTCCTTGTCTGGTCCCTATTTTATATTAAATGTTATCCTAACTTTGTCCTCTCTGGATGTTTCGGTCACCTCTCCTTCTCCACTATGTGGTTTGTCCCAGACGTTTCTCGCGCCGACTCTCCGACTGCGTACACTACGTCACTACCTCGGTCGTTTCAAGTTAGCTACAGCGAGGGTATGTTCGCTTCCTGTTTTCAAAATAAAAGCACCAATTCTATCGTTATGATTTTCCTAATAATAAAAGGCAATGGGTGTTTTATTTTGTGAAAATGACAGGAAGTGCGTTACGGCTAACTTGAGTGGCTCTGATTTCGTAGGAACAAAACTTTAAACAGGTGTTATTTGGACAAATTAGCGTCACATTGTGGATCTAAAGGGCTACTTTACTTTCTTCCTAAAAAGGTTAGAAATGTGGATAAAGTGGTTTATTTACAGAGTTAGAGCTAAAATGAAATCAGCTTCAGCCTGATGATTTCAGCTCGGGTAGGAACCAAATGCATTGTGGGTAATCGTGTAGTTTAATACAGTGTAAACGGTCTGCTTACTATCTGGTCCTTTAAAGTGTAGGATAGAAGCAGCGGTGATTTTGACAAAAAATGTATTGGATTATTATCGCTTACTTTACCTTTTAAACCTCATCTGTGCTTTTGCCAGCTGTCATTTTCAATTTATTCTAGAAAAGTGTCAAAAAAAAGTTTGTGGTAGATGGAGATCATACGGAAACAGAAGATACACACACAGGAATTTGTCTTTCACTTTATCTTCAGTAGAAAGGAATGGGTATGGGATTATTCATACAGTATCTTAAAGCATATAAAACCAACACTAGAATAAAAGTACACAAGATCTCATTACATTTGAATTATCTCTACCTTAGTGTGAGTATTTTTTCAGTTTGTGGAAATGCAATTAAACTTCATCTGTGCTTTTGCCAGCTGTTGTTTTCCATTTACACTAGAAAAGCGTCACCATCTCTTAGCTGGCAAGGAAACGTGTCAGATCTTCATTATCACAATAATTAAATTAGGAACTCATTATATTTTATCTTTCAGTAACAAAGAAAAAAGAAGAATAAAACAGAGTGATCCTGCTGTTTATACCTTTACTGGATTCATAGTAGATGCTGGAGAATGATAGAAAAACACATGAATCTCACACTCAGTGTTGGAAGAAGTACAGAGTCTTAAGTAAAAGTAAAATAATATAAATAAATATGATGTCACAAGTAAAAGTTTGGCTTTAAAAATGACTTAAGGTAAAAGTAATATACTCTAAATGTCTTCTGTTTTCATTTTTATTACTAATGCATTGGGTTATTAGCTCAGATGAATTACTGTAGAAGTAGAATTTAAATGTTATAGCTGGTTATAGTGGAGCGAATTTCAACCATTTGGGTTATTTAATGTACAAAAACGACTCCTATTTGATAAATGGATCATATGTTTTGCATGTGAACTCTTGATCTGCAGAATAACTCGTCATTTTAGCTATAAAATAAGTATTAAGAGAATAAAAAGTACAAATGTATTACTTTCATTTACCAGAAATGAAATCATAAATGCACACCGAAGGACAGAATAAAGACTTTCATTTCTAAGGACACTCATTTAATATCTAATCTTAATATCTAATCTTTTCCTACCACAGTAGAGGAGACGTTAAAGTGTCATAAAATGGAAATATCAAAGTAAAATACCTCAATCATTTCTGCCTTCAGAACCAAACTGTGAAACTCAAACAGCCATCTCTAACAAAATGATTCAAACTCATATACATATCATATTTTCTTCTTCTACTGTTTTAATGATTTATTGATCCATCGTCTGTTTGTGAGTCTCACTGATCTCTCTTCTTTACTTACAGAAATAATAGTAGAGTATCTGTTCAGCCTTGGTGCTTTTTTTCTGTGACATTTTATGACATCCTAGGAAATCCTGTGACACTCAAACACATGTGATAGTGATTTTAATTCTGCAGCCCATACATCAGTGGAGAGAGTAGACAGGAGTCCAGGATGGCTTGTATTGAAAAGGTTTATTTACTTGATCAAGGAGAAGTGAATGAATGATCAGTACACGTTATGTCCTGATGCTTCCTTCAATTCTGAAGTTTCTCTCCTCCGGGGAAAGACTTTAAACCACACAGATAATGCCCAAGGTTGAGCCATGCCCAAATATGGTCATATCCAACACATCTACAATATACAGAATTTAGTCTACTGGTCTATAGACAGAACATTGCTTAGACCTCACTCAGGATCTTTGTCCTCCATCCAACACTATATCAAACCTCTGACTCCAGTTACCTCTACCACATTCAGGGACAACAGTCAAAGACATATCTGACCTCGGCTGCTATAGCAACACTATCACAACGCCTCCTGTTTTCCCCAAAAGGAGCAGACTCACTGCTTACCACTATCTCAAAGGGGGGACAGTGTCTAACCCTATCATTTGGTGAGGCCTTGCTATGACCACAAAGCCTAGTTTGACCCAATGCATATTAATGATGGAAACTTCCCTAACAACATGTTGTGCTTAGGTTAAAGGTGAAAAGTCATTTTATCCCAGACTGACCATTTGTTTAGAAGATGGAGATTTTTAGAGATAGGATACTACAGTATATATGGTGGTGGTGCCAAACCTGGAGTAGGGGGAGAGATCAGGAGCTATCTTAAGATTGGATGTTTGACGCTGTTCTCTTTTGTAATAAAGTCTTTAAAATATACAAGTGAGACTTTTCACACGTGGTTTCCTCCTTCATCAACACATCAAGAGTCAATCAAGTATACACCACACAACCTAACACGTTTAAAAGCTACTGGCTGCTGAGGTATATTTTGCCAGGGTGCACTTCACTAGTTTCTCCACTAGAGGGCGCCAGATGAAGTGATTTTCCCCAGTCAGGGAGTGAAGGAGGGAGGGGAATCCCATCCTGCACTTCCTCTCTGCCTACCTGCCTGAGTGACTTCCTCCCTGCTTCAGTGTGACCTAATAAATCACATTACTGAGGCCAGCAGTGTAATTACTAGCCAGCTGTCTCGCCTCTTCTTTAACTCTGAGCTGGTCTGTGTGGACTGAATTGGACTGGACTGGACTGCAGGAGAGAGAGAGAGAGAGAGACGGCAGAGTGGAGTGGACAGAAATCCAATGGAGCGGACCGGACTGGACTCAGGTGAGTTACAATGAAGTGAGAATGAGATGGAGAGAGCCACGATCCAGGTCAGCGCTGTCACTGCTCACCCACCGAGATGACAACTCTACTGTGCTGTCAGGAGCTGTTTCCTGTCTTCAGTGTGTGTGTGTGTGTGTGTGTGTGTGTGTGTGTGTGTGTGTGTGTGTGTGTGTGTGTGAGAGAGAGAGAGAGAGACAGTATCACATACCTCCAGCATTATATTTCACCTGCTGCAGAGACAAAGCTTTGAACACTACCATTTTTATATGAATTTATTAATCACATTATAGATGGAAAAAAGTAATTTAACCCTTCTGTTGTCCTCAGGTCAAGGAAGGAAGGAATGAATGATAGGAGTAAGGAGGAAGGAAGGAGAGAAGGAAGGAAAGGAGTAAGGAGGGAGGGAGGGAGAAAAGGAAGAAAGGAGGGAGAAAAGGAGGAAGGAAGGAAAGGAGTAAGGAAGGAAGGAAAGGAGTAGGGAGGAAGGAAGGAATTAAGAAGGAGAGAAGGGAGAGAAGAAGGAAGGAAAGGAGTAAGGAGGGAGGAAGGAAGGAAGGAATGAAGCAAGGAAAGGAGTAAGGAGGGAGGGAGGAAGGAAAGGAGGGAGGAAGGGAAGGAGGAAGGATGGAAGGAAGGAAGTCAGGAAAGAAGTATGGAAGGAGGGAGGAAGGAAGGAAAGAAGGAACATTAAAAAGAGATGGGTTCAATTTTAACCGGGAGGACGACAGATTCATAAGGATGATTTTTACACAACCTACTATCATGTACAATGTATATGGTCAAGGAAGGAAGGAAGGAAGGAAGGAAGGAGAGAAGGAGAGAAGGGAGGGAGCCTCTGACTGCTTGACTGCTGCATCCTAATTAAACTGACAGTAATGATGATGCAGCTGATAGATATAAAATATATGAATAAGCAGTAAGGTTGTGCCCTGTATGGGGTTAGGCTGTGTATTGATTTACTGATTAAACTGCTTACTCTCTGCTTTCATGTACGGAGCAGGAAGAAGGAGAGCGGTGGATTCTCCTGCTGTATGGACGGATGGAAAATGTAATGCGTGGAATGCTTGTGATGCTTGTGATGTGTATTTCTGCAGGGAGAGAAACGTGTGGGAGGAACAGCAGGAGGCCAAACCTCAGAAACGTGCAGGAACAGAGGAGCAGAGGAACAGAGGAGAGGAGCGTAGTGAGTCACAGAAATAACATTAACCCTCCTGTTGTCAAGGAAGGAAGGGAGAAAGAAGGAAGGGAGGGAGGAAGAAGGAAGGAAAGGAGGAAGAAGGAAGGAAGGGAGGAAGAAGGAAGGAAAGGAGGAAGGAAGGGAGGAAGAAGGTAAGGAAAGAAAGACAGAAGAAGGAAGGAAGGAAAGGAAAGAAGGAAGGAAGGAATAAATAAAATGCCTTTTACTTTACTCATTCATGGATTCACAGACATTTATAGTAGACCTACAGGAAGGGAGGAAGGAAAGGAAAGAAGGAAGGGAGGAATAAATAAAATGCCTTTTACTTTACTTATTCATGGATTCACAGGCCTACTGGAAGGAGGCAAGAAAGGAAGGAAGGAAGGAAGGAAGAAAGGAAGGAAGGAAGAAGGCAAGAAAGGAAAGGAGGAAGGAAGAAAGGGAGGAAGGGCCTGTAGGAAAGCTTTTAACACCTGATTAGATAAAGGCATCTCATCCTCAGCTCTTATTGATCTCTTCTTTCGATTTTCTGACTGAAATCATGGATGTGTTTTATAACTACGTTGTCACCTTCCTCACATATTTCCCATCATATGTCCTCTGAATAATCTTCCTTCCTTTCCTCCCTCCCTCCCTCCTTCCTTCCTTCCTTCCTTCCTTCTTTCCTTTCCTTTCCTTTCCTTCCTTCCTTCTGTCCTCCTTCCCTCCCTCCTTCCTCCCTTCCTTCCCTCCTTCCTGCCTTCCTTCCTTCCTTCCTTCCTTTCCTCCCTCCCTCCTTCCTCCCTTCCTTCCCTCCTTCCTGCCTTCCTTCCTTCTTCCTTCCTCCCTTCCTTCCTTCCTTCCTTCCTTCCTTCCTTTCTTTTCCTTCCTCCCTTCCTTCTGTCCTTCTTTCCTCCCTCCCTCCCTCCTTCCTCCCTTCCTTCCCTCCTTCCTGCCTACCTCCCTTCCTTCCTTCCTTCCTTCCTGTAGGCCTACTATGAATGTCTGCGAAAGTAAAAGGCATTTTATTTATTCCTTCCATCCTTCCTTCCTTCCTCCCTTCCTTCCTTTCCTTTCCTTCCTTCCTTCTTCTCTCCTTCTTTCCTTCCCTCCTTCCTCCTTCCTTCCTCCCTTCCTTTCCTCCTCCTTCCTTCCCTCCTTCCTGCCTCCCTTCCTTTCTTCCTTTCTTCCTTCCTTCCTTCTACTATAAATGTATGTGAATCCATGAATGAGTAAAGTAAAAGGCATTTTATTATAAGAAGCTATATAGTGTCATTTCTCAAACTCATTTTTTTAAAATATCTGGATCTGATGTGTAAAATATGCGGAAGGATCAGACGGCAAAGTCAAACTGAGATCAGGAGTTTGAGGACCTTGAAGAGAAGAGAAGGACAATAAACTTCCTTTAATCTAATCTCATGGTGTGGTAATAAAGTCTGAGCTGGCTGCCTAATATTGGCATCTGCAGGAGGGCAAGAGAGGTAGATAGATAGTGTGTGTGTGTGTGTGTGTGTGTGTGTGTGTGTGTGTGTGTGTGTGTGTGTGTGTGTGTGTGTGTGTGTGTGTGTGTGTGTGTGTGTGTGTGTGTGTGTGTGTGTGTGTGTGTGTAGGTGAAGCTGTAGTTGATGCCAGCCAGCAGGAGATCCGGTTGCCTCCTCCGAGCCCGACTCCATCAGAGAGGAGAAGAGGAGACGATCAGCAATGACAACGATGGAAGGGGGTAAAAATGTGATTCTGTGATAGTCTGAGTGAGAGAGGGAGAGAAGGAGGGAGGGAGAGAGAGGGAGAGAGACAGAGAGAGAGAGAGACAGAGAGAAAGAGAGGGAGAGGGAGAGAGACAGAGAGAGAGGGAGGGAGAGAGAGAGAGACAGAAAGAGAGACAGAAAGAGAGGGAGGGAGAGAGAGAGAGAGAGAGCGAGAGAGAGAGAGAGAGAGAGGGGGGGGGGGAGGGATGGAGAGAGGGACAGAGAGACGGAGAGAGACAGAGAGGGAGAGAGACAGAGAGAGAGGGAGGGAGAGAGAGAGACAGAAAGAGAGGGAGGGAGGGAGAGAGAGAGGAGAGGGAGAGAGACAGAGAGGGAGAGAGAGAGAAAGACAGAGTGCATACAACTAAATTGCTCTTACAGTTTTCATAACTTACTGTTAATTTTTCATGTATATTATAAAATACTTAAATTGATCAAAATAATTCATCATACTAAAACATTCCTGTTCCTGTTAAAGCTGATATTACTACAATCAATCAAAATCCAGCCTTTCTTTTATAATATTAGGTTGTAATATGCTAATATGATGATTTTAACCAAGTGAATCATATTTGATACGTGAGTTTTAAAGAGCTCTAAATCATCATCCTTATTTTATATATTATTATTTTATATATATATATATATATATATATATAATCAGATACATGCAGTACACAGATAAACCAATGCATGTGTTGAATTACTAAATATTTTGTAGCTTATTTTATGGTAAATTCATGTTGAAAATGTGAGATACAGCAGTTATGTATTATTATCATGCATAAAAAAGTTTGAATGCAGGTGCATGCAGGACCCTAAAAATGTTTTTGTGTGTTTAAAAATATCATGCTATGAAAAATAAATTGCAAAAAATTCCCAGTGTATCAAATATGATACAAAATTTTTTTTTAATTACTTGTCAGAAGGTCCAATAAACTGGCAATTATTTGATGGTTCAGGTTTTACAGGGTTAACCCCTCCTGCTGTCCTCGAGTCAAGGAAGAAAGGAGGGAGGGAGGAGGGAGGGAGGAAGGAAGGAAGGAAGGATGGAAGAAAAGGAGGGAGGAAAGAAGGGAGGAAAGGAAAGAAGGAAGGGAGGAAGGATGGAAGAAAAGGAGGGAGGAAAGGAAGAAAGAAGGAAGGAAAGAAGGTAGGAGGAAAGAAGGAAGGAAGGTAGGAGGGAGGAAAGGAAGGAAGGAAGGAAGGTAGGAGGGGAGATGAAAGAAAGAGAGAAGGAGGGAGAGAGGAAGGGAGGAAGGAAGGAAGGACAGAAGGAAGGAAGAAAGGGGATGGAGGGAGGAAAGACGGAAGGGAGGAAAGACGGAAGGGAGGAAAGAGAGAAGGAGGGAGGGAGGAAGGAAGGAAAGGGGAAGGAGGGAGGAAAGACGGAAGGGAGGAAAGAGAGTTGGAAGGGAGGAAAGGAGGGAGGAAGGAAGGAAGGAAAGAAGGAAGGAAAGAAGGAACAGTCAAAACAGACGGGGTCATTTTGACCTGGGAGGACGACAGGAAGGTTAAACATGTTTTTTATATTAAATTAAATATATTCATTACAGTTTAATATAGTAAAATAATACTGGCCTATAAAATATGATCCTTCATGTCTTACTTCATGCTCTCCTGTCAGTATTAAATCCAAACTCAGAATAACAGTCTGGTTTCCTCTCCTGTTCATCCAGCTGATCTACTGTGTGCTGTCTGTTGGGAGGATGACATCATCTGATGACATCATCTGATGACATCATCTCTCAGTGCTAACCCAAAAATCATTTCTAACCACTGTTTGATCTCACTCAGCCACGCTTAATGTTTGTTTAGCTGCAGGCCATAAACTCCAAAAATAAATAAATAAATAAATAAATAAATAAATAAATGAGATGAATCAAAACCTCAGCTGACGACTGTACGGTTTATTTTATTTTAAACTTTACCTCCAGTTATTTTATTTAACTAGCAGCAACATTAATTAACTGCTCTTATATTAAAACTACAAATCATCACCACATTCAACAATGTCTCAGACTAGTGGTTAACCCTCCTGCTGTCCTCGAGTCAAGGACGCAAGGACAGGAGGGAGGAAGGAAAGGACAGGAGAGAGGAAGGAATGAGGGGGGAAGGAAAGAAGGAAGGACAGGAGAGGAGAGAGGAAGGAAGGGAGGAAAGGAGGGGGGAAGGAAGGAAGGACAGGAGAGGAGAGAGGGAGGGAGGGAGGAAGGAAGGAAGGAAGCAAGGAAAGAGAGGAAGGAAGGAAAGAAAGAGAGAAGGAGGGAGGAAGGAATGAGGGGAGGACAGGAGGGAGGGAGGAAGAATGGGAGGAAGGAAAGAAGGACAGAGGAAAGAAGAAAGAGAGGATGGAAGGGAGGAAAGAAGGAAGAGTCAAAACAGACGGGGTCAACTTCCTTCCTTCCTTCCTCCTTTCCTTCCTTCTTTCCTTGACTTGAGGACAACAGGAGGGTTAAAAAGGGGCATCATTTTTTTGGACAACCAGACGATGATGATGATGATGATGATGATGATGATGATGATGATGAGTCGGCTGTCACGGTCAGGTGCTGTTATTGTCGGTGTTGCTTAAAATTGGCGTCTTTTGTGTTCGCTGAGGAGAATAAACACGCTCACTTCTATATGCTGTATACAATAAAACATTATTGCAAACTCAAAGTGGTATCGATTGAGAGGCAAGGTGTGTGTGTGTGTGTGTGTGTGTGTGTGTGTGTGTGTGTGTGTGTGTGTGTGTGTGTGTGTGTGTGTGTGTGTGTGTGTGTGTGTGTGTGTGTGTGTGTGTGTGTGTGTGTGTGTGACAGAGGACTTTTCTCTGGGCCAAGGTCTTTCCCTGTGAGCCCCCTTCTTCCTTCCTTCCTTCCTTCCTTCTCTCCTTACTTCATTCCTCCCTCCCTCCTAAATCCTTTCCTTCTTTCCTTCCTCCTTTCTTTAAGAAGACAAGGACTATGAAGCTTTCGGCTCATCACGATTCATTATTCCCACTGTGGCGTTATTTCTAACTGAGCTCACTCAAATTGGATTTCATTCATTTTCAAGAACAAACAGACCTTGCAAAGTTTGATTTCCATGTTTTCTTTCATTCTCGCTGTCCATCATCCATCGTTTTCTTTCTTTCTTCTGAAGCATCAGGTGTTTTTTTATTAGCAAGGTGAAACCCTGACTACGACCTATGAATAAAAATCAACCTCATTATCAGCTCCTTTTTTTTTTTTTAAATCAGCTGAACATTATTTTCTAAATTGAATTAACCCTCCTGTTGTGCTCAGGTCAAGGAAGGAAGGCCTCCTTACTCCTTTCCTTCCTTCCTTCCTTTCTCCCTTCCTTCTCTCCTTACTTCCTTCCTCTCTCCCTCCTAAACCCTTTCCTTCTTTCCTTCCTCCTTTCCTCCCTCCCTCCTTACTCCTTTCCTTCCTTCTTTCCTTCCTTCTTTCTTTCCTTCCTTCCTTCCTTGACCTGAGGAAAAGTCTTTCTCAATTTCTGGGCCAAGGTCTTTCCCTGTGAGCCCCCTTCTTCCTTCCTTCCTCCCCTTCCTTCTCTCCTTACTTCCTTCCTCCCTCCCTCCTAAATCCTTTCCTTCATTCCTTCCTTCCTCCTTTCCTCCCTCCCTCCTTACTCGTTTCCGTCCTTCTTTCCTTCCTTCTTTCTTTCCTTCCTTCCTTGACCTGAGGACAAGTCTTTCTCAGTTTCTGGGCCAAGGTCTTTCCCTGTGAGCCCCCTTCTTCCTTCCTTCCTTCCTCCTTGTGAGTGTGTGTGTGTGTGTGTGTGTGTGTGTGTGTGTGTGTGTGTTAAAGGCTGTTATTTGCGATAAGATTGCCACCTTGTACTCACATGATCATACATGATTACCTCCACCTGGAGCAGCAGATGGTCGGAGCTCATAGTGACACCTGACAGATGGGGAAGTCCTCCTGAGGTGTAACAACCACAGACTGTATAAAAGAAAAGGACGTAACATCCGTGACGTCACCCATTGTTTGTGGACTGCTGCTCGGAAGCCAAAAGTTTCGAATCTAGGCAGCGCCATCTTGAAAATTTCAGGTGCATGCTGGGAAAAATAAAAACACAGATTCTACTTATATGGGCATGAGGCGGAGCCATGGAGGAGCGGGGGAGGTTGCGGGAAAGGAATAAAGGATAAAAAGAAGGAAGGAAGGAAGAAAGGAAAAAGGAAGGTAGGAAGGACAGATGAAAGGGAGGAAGGACAGATGGAAGGAAGAAAGGGAGGAAGGAAGGGACGAATAAAGGATAAAAGGAAGGTAGGAAGTACAGATCCTTACATCCTTCTAGCTTTCCTTCCTTTCTCCCTCCTACCTTCCTTCTTTCCTTCCTTCCTTCCTCCCTCCTTTCCTTCCTTCCTTCTCCCTCGCTCCCTCCCTCCTTTCCTTCCTTCCTTCCTGCCTTCCTCCCTCCCTCCTTTCCTTCCTTCCTCCCTCCTTTCCTTCCTCCCCCCCTCCCTCCTACCTTCCTTCCTTCCTTCCCACCCTCCCTTCCTTTCTCCCTCCTACCTTCCTCCTTTCCTTCCCCCCCCCCTCCTTTCCTTCCTTCCTTCTGTCCTCCCTCCCTCCCTCCCTCCCTCTTTCCCTTCTTTCTTTCCTCCCTCCCTCCCTCCTACCGTCCTTCCTTCCCACCCTCCCTCCTTTCCTTCCTTCTTCCTCCCTTCCTAACTTCCTTCCTTGACTCGAGGACAACAGGAGGGTTAATGCCAGAGTTGGTCAGAATAGCCTCATTATTGCCCCAAAATAACTAATAATAATGTTTTCTGCTTTATTGATTTCTGGATTTATGCTTGTAAAGTTATTATGAAGTGATTAATGATGGGCTATACACTCTAATACACTCTGTGACACACGTGCTTTATCTTTAAGACTAATATGAGAGAGAATACTGACACTGTACAGGAGGAGCTCATCAATAGGAAAATAGTTTGCTGCCCCTGGTGGCCA
>NC_070592.1:5283250-5294184 GCF_027409825.1 Scomber japonicus | reverse complement strand
AGTCGAGGTAACCAACTGGAAACACCACCCAGCTGTCCTGCAGCGATACGAGGAGGTGATGTCACCCTGTTGGCTGCAGTGACTCTCCTACCCAACAGGACACAACGCTTAGTGGAAGATGTCACAGCTCTGGCCTCTCAGCGATGTGACGGACTGAACTACACTTTGTTTTGTTAACCCTCCTGTTGTCCTCGAGTCAAGGAAGGAAGGAAGGAAAGGAGGGAGGGGGGAAGGAAGATGGATGGAAAGGAGGGAGGAAGGAAGGAAGGAAAGGAGGGAGGAAGGAAGGAAGGAAGGAAGAAGGAAGGAAAGGAGGGAGGGAGGAAAGAAGGAAGGGAGGAAAGAAGGAAGGGAGGAAGGAAGGATGGAGGAAAGAAGGAAGGAAGGAAAGAAGGATGGAGGAAAGAAGAAGGAAGGAAGGTAGGATGGAGGGAGGGAGGGAGGAAAGAAGGAAGGAGGGAGGGAGGGAAAAAGGAAAAGGGGAAAGGAGGAAGGTAGGGGGGAGGAAAGATGGAGGAAGGAAGGAAGGAAGGAAAGGAGGGAGGAAGAAGGAAGAAAAGGAGGGAGGACGGAAGGACGGAAGGAAGGGAGGAAGAAGGAAGGAAAGGAGGGAGGGAGGAAAGAAGGAAGGGAGGAAAGAAGGAAGGGAGTAAGGAAGGATGGAGGAAGAAAGGAAGGAAGGAAGGTAGAATGGAGGGAGGGAGGGAGGAAAGAAGGAAGGAAGGTAGGACGGATGGAGGAAGGAAAGAAGGAAGGAAGGTAGAATGGAGGAAGGAAAGAAGGAAGGAGGGAGGAAGGGAAAAAGGAAAAGGGGAAGGGAGGAATGAAGTAAAGAAGGACAGAGGAAAGAAGGAAGAAAGGAAGGAAGAAAGGAAGGAACAGTCAAAACAGACAGGATCAATGTGACCCAGGAGGACTGCCTTACAACACCTATTTGCCTACATGCCTATTCGTTTATAGCAGGGATGTCAAACATGCGGCCCGTGGGCCAGATCACGCCCGCCAAGGGGTCCAGTGTGGCCCACTTTCCTTATTCCTCCCTTCCTTCCATCTTCCCTTCCTTCCTTTCTTCCTTTCTGTCTTCTTCTTTTTCTTCCTCCCTTCCTTCCTCCCTTCCTTCCATCTTCCCTTCCTTCCTTTCTGTCTTCTTCTTTTTCTTCTTCCTTCCTTCCTTCCTTCCTTCCATCTTCCCTTCCTTCCTTTCTGTCTTCTTCTCTTCCTTCCTTCCTTCTTCCTCCCTCCTTTCCTTCCTTCCTTCCTTCCTTCCTTCCTTCTTCCTCCCTCCTTTCCATCCTTCCTTCCCCCTTCCCTCCTTTCCTCCCTTCCTTCCTCCTGTCCCTCCTTCCTTCCTCCCTCCCTTCTTCCTTCCTTCCGTCCTTTTGTCTTTCCTTCCCTCCATTCTTTCCTTCCTATCACTTTTCCCTTCTTTCCTTCCTTGTTTCCTTCCTCCCTTCCAAACTTTTTTATTGGTCCGACCCACATGAGATCAAATTGGTCTGTATGTGGCCCTTGAGTTTGACCCCCCTGTTCTATGTCATTTCTCTATCTTTCCGAGTGGAGCCCCCCGAGAGAATTTAATGTAAATTAAATCTTATGACTCAATAATGATCAGAAATAATTAAAAACTATATGAATTATTTCTGACAGGCAGATGTTATCCTGATGCCTCACAGAAATGGTGCAGTGCCCTACAGCAGAGATGTCAAACTCATCTTCATTCAAGGGCCACATACAGACCATTTGATCTCATGTGGGCTGGATCATTAAAAGGAAGGAAGGAAGGAAAGACAGACAAAAGGAAAGAGGAAGAAAGGTAGGAAGGACAGACAGAAGGAAGGAAGGAAAGAAGGAAGGAAGGAAGGAAAGAAGGAATGACAGATGGAAGAAATGGAGGAAGGAAGGAAGGAAGGAAGGGAGGAAGGACAGATGGAAGGAAGAAAGGGAGGAAGGACAGATGGAAGGAAGAAAGGAACAATGAAAGGAAAAAAGGAAGGTAGGGAGGAAGGACAGATGGAAGGAAGGACAGAAGGAAGGAAGGAAAGAAGGAAGGACAGATGGAAGAAACGGAGGAAGAAAGGAAGAAAGAACAGAAGGAAGAAAGGAACGAAGAAAGGAAAAAAGGAAGGTAGGAAGGACAGATGGAAGGAATGAAAAAAAGGAAGCTAGGGAGGAAAAACAGAAGGAAGAAAGGGAGGAAGGACAAATGGAAGGAAGAAAGGGAGGAAGGACAGATGGAAGAAAGAAAGGAACGAAGAAAGGAAAAAAGGAAGGTAGGGAGGAAAGACAGATGGAAGGAAGGACAGAAGGAAGAAAGGAAGGAAGGAAAAGAACACAGAAGGAAATCAACCTCTGCGTTACCAACTTCCTGATTGAAATGTCAAACTCAAACAAAGTCGCTTTCCAGACTCTTAACCCTTTATCCCAAAATCTCCTTCCTTCCTTCCTTCCTTCCTTTCTCCCCGCCTTCTTTCTTCCCTTCCTCTTTTCCTTTCTCCCTCCCTCATTCCTTATTTCCTCCGTCCGTCCTTCCTTCCTTTCGTTCCTTCCATCTGTCCTTCCTCCCTCCCTTCTTCTCTCCTCCCTTCCTTCTTTCCTTCCTTCCTCCGTCCTTCCTTCCTTCCTTCCTTCCTTCCATCTGTTCTTCCTCCCTCCCTCCTTCTCTCCTCCCTTCCTTCTTTCCTTCCTCCATCCCCCTTTCTTCTTCTTCCTTCCTTCCTTCTTTCTTCCCTTCCTCCCTCCCTCCTTCTCTTTCTTTCCTCCCCACTACCTTCCTTCCTTCCTTCTTTCCTCCGTCCTTCCTTCCTTTCCTCCCTCCCTCCCTCCCTCCCTCCCTCCCTCCTTCCTTCCTTCCTTCCTTCCTTCCTTCCTTCCTCCCTTCCTTTCAATGAGTGTCCTATAAAGGGTTAAGTTGACACTTCTCACAAAAAACATCAAGTCGCCATCGTTGGCCCCGCAGCCTCGACCCCGCAGACTCCTAGAGAGCAATTATTTGGAATTAAACCCCATTCACTGTTCAGCTGGCAGCGAGAACAAGGTAAGGTCTGACAAGCTGTCAGCTGGGGGGGGGGGGGGGGGGGCGGGTGGGGGTGGGGGGGGGGGTAAGGAGAGAAGAGCTGAAGTGAGACTTTTTATCATTAACCTTGAAAATGCTGCCCTTTAACAAGCTCCTCTTCTTTTGCTCTGCTGGTTTTTAATATCTTATTTAAGCTGGCAGGTGAAGGAGGGCGGGGGGGGGGCAAGGGGGGTGGGGGGGGTTGACACTTTTACAGATTTATGCCGTACCTCAGTCCTTTTTTAGGTTGGTTCCTGATGAATTGGGCGATTCTGTGCCTCGTTGAAAGGGCTCTGCAGAGATGCTTGTCACTCATGAAAAATCTTTACTTATATATTTAAAGGAGAAATTAAAACCTGAAGACTACGGTTTAGATCCTGCTTTTATGTGTAAAACAAATAAAGATTGATTGATTGAGGAAGTTTTCTTTTCTCATGCACAACCAACTATGTATCCTACTTTACTACTACTAATTTTAATTTACCACTAGGGCTGTCAGTGTTTTTTTAAATCGCATTTTAATGTTGCAAGCCTTTTTGTCCCTTCTACTCCCCCGTAGACGGCTCCTCTAGCTGTAGCGCTATGCTTTGAAGTGGCCTCCTGCAGTAAACTACCGCGCTGATGGAAAGTAAGAGAGCTACTGGACTTTTGAACGGCTTGTTTAACTTTAAAACACTTCCAGACGCTTCAGTTGACAAGTCAAAAGTAAAATGCAACCTGTGTCAAACGGAGTTTAACTACCACCGGAGTACGTGGAGTTTGAGTTAGCACCTCCACGCTAAACACCCAGGTGCAGCCAAGCCAGCCTCAGCTCCACCAAAGGACCATTTTGGAGTGTGGGAGTCGCAGCAGAGCCGTGATTGATTCCCAGTTAAGACACTCTGGTAAGAAATGCTTTACATTATGGGCTTAAACTGCCTTCAAATGGAAAATAACAGGATTTTAAACATGCAATTCAAAACGCGATTAATCGCGATTAACTATGGAAATTCTGCGATTATACTATATTATAATCTTATACCTACTACTCGTACTAACTCTGACGTCATTTGAAGTATGTAGTGTGCTTCGACTGCGTAGTATGTGATTTAGAGTATGTGAGAAGTTCCTGGATGGTTTACTAGATTCTCCAGAAATGCAGAGTATGCATCAAGAGCTGACTACTCACACTCACATTACCCAAGATGCAACGCTACTACTCACACTCACATTACCCAAGATGCAACGCTACTACTCACACTCACATTACCCAAGATGCAACGCTGCTACTCACACTCACATTACCCAAGATGCAACGCTACTACTCACACTCAAACCCCTCGGCGGGCCGGATCTGGCCCACGGGCCGCATGTTTGACGTCCCCTGGTGTAGTGTGTAGTATAGAAGTATGTGGTTTCGAACACAGCATTAGACACCATCTTTATCTGCAACTATTCCTCATTTCTCCATTATTTTATGTCTTATAACTCATCTTTGTACACAGTATGTATTGTGATAATATAATGTATGACTGTGATGTCATCTACAAGCTGCTCCACAACAGACAAAAAAGTTTCTTCAAGTTTTTTTCTTTTACCCTAGTTGATGATTGGACGTAGAAACAACGTAATAGCAAACTCCGTCAGTCTTAAATCTCTGATATGACGCTTCCTTCCTTCCTTCCTTCTTAAAGCCTTTTTTTTATCTGTACTGTATTAACGGGGCCGAGCTTTAAATCTTACCGCCAGCGTGCCAATCTGTAAAGCCTAACAATTTTAAAGCGAAGAGGCGAAGACGACGAGACTGACCTGAGAGCAGTTGAGGAGAGTTCACGGTCGAGTTTAATCACTCGATCATAAACCTTTAGAGAGCGGAGAGAGAGGATGTCCGGCCAACAGGCAGTAAAATATTACTCAGAGGACGTGCATCTGTCTCATTAGTGGGATGGAGCTTGGGAGGAGGGAGGGAGGGAGGAAGGAAGGGAGGAGGAAGGAAGCATGGAAGGGAGGAAGAAGGAAGGAAAGGAGGAAGGAAGGGAGCAAAGAAGAAGGAAGGAAAGGAAGGAGGAAGGAAAGAAGGATGGAAGGTAGGAAGAAGGAAGGAAAGGAGGAAGGAGGGGGGGTGGAAAGGAGGGAGGGAGGAAGGAAGGAAGGATGGATGGAAGGGAGGAAGAAGGAAGGAAGGGAGCAAAGAAGAAGGAAGGAAAGGAGGGAGGAAGGAAGGAAGGAAGGATGGAAGGTAGGAAGAAGGAAGGAAAGGAGGAAGGAAGGGAGGGGGGAAGGAAGGATGGAAAGGAGGGAGGGGAGAAGGAAGGATGGAAAGGAAGGAGGGAGGAAGGAAGGGAGGAGGAAGGAAGGATGGAAGGGAGGAAGAAGGAAGGAAAGGAGGAAGGAAGGGAGCAAAGAAGAAGGAAGGAAAGGAGGGAGGAAGAAGGAAGGAAGGGAGCAAAGAAGAAGGAAGGAAAGGAGGGAGGAAGAAGGAAGGAAGGGAGCAAGGAAGAAGGAAGGAGGGACAGGAGGAAGGAAGGGAAGAAGGAAGGAGGGACAGGAGGATGTCCGGCCAACAGGCAGTAAAGTATTACTCAGAGGATGTGCATCTGTCTCATTAGTGGGATGGAGCTTGGTTTTACTTTTGGCACAATTACACACAGCAAGTTATATTTTGTATTGCTATAAAAATGGTTGTTTAACCTTCCTGTCGTCCTCCCGGGTCAAACTGACCCGTTCCTTCTTTCCTTCTTCCTCCCTTCCTTCCTCTCTCCTTCTCTCTTTCTTTCCTTCTTCTCTATTTCCTCCTTTCCTCCCTTCCTTACTTACTTCTTTCCTCCGTCCTTCCTTCCGCCCTTTCCTTTCCTTCCTTCTTCCTCCCTTCCTTCCTTCCTTCCTACCTTCCTTCTTCCTCCCTCCTTTCCTTCCTTCTTCCTCCTTTCCTTCCTTCATTCCTTCCTTCATTCCTTCCTTCCTTCTGTCTCTCCTTCTCCCTCCTTCTCTCTTTCTTTCCTTCTTCTCTCTTTCCTCCTTCCCTCCCTCCCTCCTACTTTCCTTCCTTCTTTCCTGGTCCTTTCCTTTCCTTTCCTTTCCTTCCTTCCTTCCTTCCTCCATCCCCCTTTCTTCCTTCTGTCGTTCCTTGCTCTCTCTCTCCTTCCTTCCTCCCTCCCTCCCTCCCTCCCTCCCTCCTTTCCCTCCCTCCCTCCCTCCCTCCCTCCTTTCCTTACTTCTTCCTCCCTTCCTTCCTTGACTCAAACACAACAGGAGGGTTAATCTCCATCCACATGCTGTGAGGATACTTTACATTGACTACAAGACACGGCAGAATAATTGGAAAATATATATGGAAACAAACCGTGACAAGAAAAAAAGCAAGTGTAAAATTAGTGTTCTGTGAGTTTTAATTGTTGGAAAACCTTATTTCACAACAGCAAAGTCTGCATGGGCTGAGATGAAATACACCATATGAACTTAAGACTTACTGTGCAGGTGGATGAGGATTTTTTTTTTTTTATGGCTTCAAACTTTAAACAGAGCACATAAAACACCTTTACGTTCACACTTCTCTCGGATGGTTAGGCTCCGTGTTGATGCATGTGCACTTTACCTGACAGTATGAAGAATATGCCCGAAACGAAGGCGAGGATGGTGCGCTGCGGCCGGATGTGTCCGATGTTGCTGATGACGAAGGCGGTGAAGACGAAGAGCAGGGAAATCATAGGGAAGGGAGTGGCTGTCCGCACCATTTCTGGAAGGAGGATAGAGAAGACAAGGTAAGAGAAGGATAGTTGAAATCATGTAGAGAGGTAAATAAAATGTTATTAAAGACTGTGTAAAGTGAATTCAGACATTTTCTTCTAAACACATTAAATAGGTCATAAATGTATTTCTAAAAAGGTGTAAAAAGCATTTCAACCATTTAGATTTGAATTGTGGAGCTAGGCTTCACAAACTGTGTTTGAAGATTTCTGTGTTCAGGATTTAGTGATTAGCATAAACCCGCCCCTGCTGCTGTAGAGGTATAAATACATTCAGCACACACACTACTACTACTACAGTCTACAGTTAGCCAGTTAGCTAGTTAGCCGTCGAGCTAGCAGCCGAGTTAGCCGCAGAGCTAGCAGCCGAGTTAGCCGCCGAGCTAGCAACCCGAGTTAGCCGCCGAGCTAGCCGCCGAGTTAGCAGCAGAAAGCTATCAGATGTAGATGCATCCATGTTTCTGGTAGAGGTGGTGACTTTGATTGACAGGTGACACTTGGTAGGGGGCGGGGTTTCAGCGAACTCGGCGGCCACGCCCACAGCGTTTGGGAGCAGAGAAAGAGGCTGATTTTTACACAACTTTGAAGCCTAATTTCATATATTTGGCGATTTTTTTTTAATCATTAAAATTTGGCAGGGTGGTTAACAACACACTTTTCTGTGGTATGTCAAACTCAGAACACTAAAATTGAAATATGAAAAACCAGGCAAGGAATTTTTGGTGTTATAATAAAAAATAAAAAAAACAAAATAACCAGTCAATTTTTCATTATTTGATTTTTGATTGCCAATTAAAAATGGAAAAAACGAATGATACACAGATTTGTCTAATACATAATAATAATACAGCGTATCTACAGTTAGGATAACACAAGGGTTTATATATATATATATCCTCTGATGACAAATGTGTTCATAGGTATTGTATAAATATTCAGTTTAACCCTCCTGTTGTCCTCAGGTCGAGGAAGGGAGGAAAGAAGGAAGGAAGGAAAGAAAAGAGTAAGGAGAGAAGGAAGGGAGGAAGGATGGAAGGAAGGAAATGAGTAAGGAGGGAGGAAGGAAGGGAGGGAGGATGGAAGGAAGGAAATGAGTAAGGAGGGAGGGAGGAAGGAAGGTAGGGAGTAAGGAAGGAAGGAAGGAAAGAAAAGAGTAAGGAAGGAAGGAAAGAAAAGAGTAAGGAAGGAGGGAAGAAAGAAGTAAGGAGAGAAGGAAGGAAGGAAGGAAGGAAGGAAGGGAAGGAGGGAGGAAAGGAGGAAGGAGGAAGGAAGGAAGGACAGAGGAAAGAAGGAAGGGAGGAAGGAAGGACAGCTGGAAGGAAGGAAGGAAGGAAGGAGGGAAGAAGGAAGGAAGGAAGGAAGGAAGGAGGGAAGAAGGAAGGACGGAAGGAAGGTAGGAGGGAAAGAGGGAAGAAGAAAGGGAGGAAAGAGAGAGAGAGAGAAGGAGGGAGGAAGGAAGGAAGCAGGAAAGAAGGAAGGAAGGAAGGAAGGAAAGGAGTAAGGAGGGAGGGAGGAAGCAAGGAAAGAAGGAAGGAAGGAAGAAAGGAAAGGAGGGAGGAAGGAAGGAAGGAAGGAAGCAAGGAAAGGAGTAAGGAGGGAGGAAGACAGGATTGTTCTTACTAAATGTGTTCATAGCTACCAGGTACTGTATAAATATTCAGTGGTCTGCTATAACTCAGTCTGAGTTATGTTGAGCAAGGAAGGAAGGAAATGAGTAAGGAGGAAGGAAAGGAAGGAAGGAAGGAAGGGAGGTAGCTACCAGGTATTGTATAAATATTCAGTGGTCTGCTAGAACTCAGTCTGGGTTATGTTGAGCAAGGCGGAGTATGATTTATTCAGCACCTTCTCCCACCGCTCCTCCACACTGTTACGTCTTCTGTGTCTATACCTGAGGACATTTATCTAGCATTAAACGGACCGAATGTCTTCTCCGACAAACAGTGTGTGCTTTACTTCAAAGAGACAGAACAAACTGCGGTGGGGGGAGGAGAGGGGGGGACGGGGGGGGAGCACTTTGAAGCCAGTTCACAATGTCAACATCTTAAATCATTAAAACAGCCCAGAGACAAAATATCTCCACCGGGGAAACTTCAGCGAGCTCTCGACATTCATTTAGTATTTGACAAAAAATATGTTCAGTGTACACGGAGCTACTTTAAAAATAAATATGAAGAAGGAAGGAAAGGAAGGGAGGGGGGAAGGAAGGATGGAAAGGAGGGAGGGAGGGAGGGAGGGAGGAAGAAAAGGAGGAAGGAAGGATGGAAGGGAGGAAGAAGGAAGGAAGAAAAGGAGGGAGGAAGGAAGGAGGGACAGAAGGTAGGACAGAGGGAGGAAGGAAGGAGGGAAAGGAGGAAGGAAGGGAGGAAAGACGGGAGGAGGAAGGAAGGATGGAAAGGAGGGAGGGAGGAAGGAAGGGAGGAGGAAGGAAGGAAGGAAGGAAGGGAGGAAGAAGGAAGGAAAGGAAGGAAGGAGGGGAGCAAGGAAGAAGGAAGGAAAGGAGGGAGGGAGGAAGGAAGGAGGGACAGGAGGAAGGAAGGGAGGAGGAAGGAAGGATTGAAGGGAGGAAGGAAGGAAAGGAGGAAGGAAGGGAGGAGGAAGGAAGGATGGTAGGGAGGAAGGAAGGAGGGACAGGAGGAAGGAAAGAGGAAGGAAGGGAGCAAGGAAGAAGGAAGGAAAGGAGGGAGGAAGAAGGAAGGAAAGGAGGAGAGAAAGGAAGAAGGAAGGAAAGGAGGAAGGAAGAAGGAAGGAAAGGAGGGAGGAGGGGAGCAAGGAAAAAGGAAGGAGGGGAGCAAGGAAGAAGGAAGGAGGGACAGGAGGAAGGAAAGAAGGAAGGAAGAAAGGTAGGACAGAGTGACGAAAGAAGGAGGGGAGCAAGGAAGAAGGAAGGAAAGAATGGAGGAAGGAAGGAGGGACAGGAGGTAGGAAGGGAGGAAGAAGGAAGGAAAGGAGGGAGGAAGAAGGAAAGAAGGAAGGAAGGAGGGACGGGAGGAAGGAAGAAGGAAGGAAGGAAAGAAGGAAGGAAGGGAGGTAGGACAGAGGGACGAAGGGGGGGGGGGAGCTTCTTTAAAAATAAATATGCTTCTTCATGAATTCTTGAAGCAGTATCGGGAGCATTTTAACACTTTGGCAGTGACAGGAAGAAGCTGAGGATTGTGTTGTTACTGATTTTTTAATGTGGCAGTGAATGCACCAGCTAACACAATAGGGACCTAATGGTTTCTGAGATAATAGTTGGCTTTCTATTTCTATACAGTTATATAATTATTTGAGTAGGCAATGATTTAAAAATAACAAGTATAATATTTGTTGGCTGGTGGAGACGGTGGATTGATGAGACATCACCTCATCTCCTCCTATTCTCTCATGTTTGGCATTAAAAGGAGACACGTTCTGCACATTTTCTGGGCAATATGGCGGCGTTCTGACTGCAGGAAAATCTGATTAACCCTCCTGTTGTCCCCGAGTCAAGGAAGGAAGGATGGAAGGAAGGAAGGGAGGAAGAAGGAAGGAAAGTAGGAAGGAAAGAAGGAAGGAAGGAAGGAAGGTAGGGCAGAGGGAGGAAAGAAGGAAGGCAGGTAGGATGGAGGAAAGAAGGAAAGGAGGGAGGAAGGAAGGGAGGAAGAAGGAAGGAAAGGAGGGAGGGAGGAAGGAAGGGAGGGAGGGAGGAAGAAGGAAGGGAGGAAAGAAGGAAGGAAGGAAGGGAGGAAGGGAGGGAGGTCGGAAGGGAAGGACCTTCCTCCCTTCCTTCTTTCCTCTGTCCTTCATCCCTCCCTTCCTCTTTTCCTTTTTCCCTCCATCCCTTCCTCCCTCCCTCCCTCCTTCCTCCATCCTTCTTTCCTTCGTCCTTTACCACCTCAAGTTTTGGAGCTTTGACTATGTTGATTATAGACAACATCACAAAAACACTGAACATCACAGATATACTGTAGAAACATGTTTGCTGTGCTCTATATGAATCTATCTGAGAAGGATAAACAAGAAAGACAAGAATAGATAAAAAGCTATAATTGTAATGTTTGAGACTGACCAACTGAAATATTAACCTCTCTTATTTTGAAATCCTGTCTGAAAGCAACAGATGAGCAGCTGTAATCATTCCTCCTGTTCATACTGACAACAGGAAGTTCATACTGGCTATTAAAGAGTCTCCTTCAAAT
>NC_070592.1:5225750-5278250 GCF_027409825.1 Scomber japonicus | reverse complement strand
AGCCAGTAGTCCGTCGACACGGCAACGCCCACCAGCAGCAAACCGCAGGCCCCGAAAACAGACGAGAGCAGCGTCAGAGCCCTCGTACTGAACGAACTCATCTGAGAGGAAGAAGAGAAGAAGAGGAAATATATCATACATGTGCTGAGTGAGAGAGGAAGAGAGGAAGAGGAGGAGAAGAGGAGGAGAAGAGAGGAAGAGGAGAAGAGAGGAAGAGAAAATATATCATACATGTGAGAGATCTAAGTATCGCAGCAGGAAGAGGAGAAGAGACGAAGAGAGGAAGAGGAGAAGAGAGGAAGAGGAGAAGAGGAGAAGAGAGGGAGAGGAGAAGAAGAGGAAGAGGAGAAGAGAGGAAGAGGAGAGAGGAAGAGGAGAAGAAGAGGAAGAGGAGAAGAGAGAGGAAGAGGAGAAGAAGAGAGGAAGAGGAGAAGAGGAGAAGAGAGGAAGAGGAAAAGAGGGGAAGAGGGGAAGAGGAGAAGAGGAGAAGAAGAGAAGAGAGGAAGAGGAGAAGAGAGGAAGAGGAGAAGAGAGGAAGAGGAGAAGAGAGGAGAAGAGGAGAAGAGAGGAAGAGGAAAAGAGGAGAAGAGAGGAAGAGAAGAGAGGAAGAGGAAGAGGAGAAGAGAGGAAGAGGAGAAGAGAGGAGAAGAGGAGAAGAGAGGAAGAGGAGAAGAGAGGAGAAGAGGAGAAGAGAGGAAGAGGAAAAGAGGAGAAGAGAGGAAGAGAAGAGAGGAAGAGGAAGAGGAGAAGAGAGGAAGAGGAGAAGAGAGGAGAAGACGAGAAGAGAGGAAGAGGAGAAGAGGAGAAGAGAGGAAGAGGAGAAGAGGAGAAGACGAGAAGAGAGGAAGAGGAGAAGAGGAGAAGAGAGGAAGAGGAGAAGGAGAGGAAGAGGAGAAGAGAAGAAGAGAGGAAGAGGACAAGAGAGGAAGAGGAAAAGAGGAGAAGAGAGGAAGAGGAGAAGAGAGGAAGAGGAAAAGAGGGGAAGAGAGGAGAGGAGAGGAAGAGGAGAAGAGAGGGAGAGGAGAAGAGGAAAAGAGAGGAAGAGGAGGAGGAGAAGAGGAAGAGGAGAAGAGGAGAAGGGGAGAAGGGGAGAAGAGAGGAAGAGAGGAAGAGGAGAAGAAAGGAAGAGGAGAAGTGGAGAGGAGAAGAGGAGAAGAGGAGGGAGAGGGGAAGAGAAGAGGAGAAGAGGAGAAGAGAGGAAGAGGAGAAGAGGAGAAGAGAGGAAGAGGAGAAGAGAAAATATATCATACATGTGAGAGATTTAAAGTATTACAGCAGGAAGAGGAGAAGAGGAGGAGAGAGGAAGAGGAGAAGAGAGGAAGAGGAGAGGAGGATAATAGAGGAAGAGGAGAAGAGGAGAGGAGGAGAAGAGGAGAAGAGAGGAAGTGGAGAAGAGGAGAAGAGAAAATATATCATACATGTGAGAGATTTAAAGTATTACAGCAGGAAGAGGAGAAGAGCAGAAGAGAGGAAGAGGAGGAGAAGAGAGGAGAAGAGGAGAAAGGGGGGGAGAGAGGAAGACAGGAAGAGGAGAAGAGAGGAGAAGAGGAGAAGAGAAGAAGAGGAGAGGAGGAGAAGAGAGGAAGAGGAGAAGAGAGGAAGAGGAAAGGAGAAGAGAGGAAGAGGAGAAGAAGAGAGGAAGAGGAAGAGTGTGATTTTAATCTTTCTTGACTTTCATTGACTTCAGCTGTTAAATATGTATGTAATATTGGACAGGAGGAGGAGATGAAAGTAGAGAGGAGAGTGGATCTATAGGGGGGAGAGAGAGAGAGAGAGAGAGAGAGAGAGAGAGAAAGAGAGAGAGAGAGGGAGAGAGATGGAGGGATGGAGGATAACAACCTTGGATGAACTGAGTTTTTTTTTCACACTGAAAATAACTAAACTCCATCTATCATAAATATCTTCCATTTCTAATCGTCTGTTTTTACTGTTCCTTCCTTCTTTCCATCTGTACTTCCTTCCTCCCTCCTTCGCTCTCTCTTTCCTTCCTCCATCCCCCTTTCTTCCTTCCTTCCTTCCTTCCTTCTTTCCTTTCTCCCTTCCTCCTTCCTTCTTTCCTCCCTCCCTCCCTCCCTCCCTCCTACCTTCCTTCCTTCTTCCTTTCATTCCTCCTTCCTTCTTCCTCCCTATTACCTTCCTTTTTTCCTCTGTCCTTCTTTCCTTCCTTCCTCCCTTCCTCTTTTCCTTTCTCCCTCCCTCTCTCCTTCCTTCCTTCTTTCCTCCCTCCCTCCTCCTCTCTTTCTTTCCCCCATTACCTTCCTTTTTTCCCTCTGTCCTTCTTTCCTTCCTTCCTCCCTTCCTCTTTTCCTTTCTCCCTCCCTCCCTCCCTCCCTCCTTCTTTCTTTCCTCCCTCCCTCCCTCTTACCTTCCTTCCTCCTTCCTTTCCTTCCTCCTTCCTCCCTCGTTTCCTTCCTTCCTTCTTTCCTTCCTTCCTCTTTTCCTTTCTCCCTACCTCATTCCTTCCTCCTTTCCTCCCTCCCCCTTCCTCCCTTCCTCCCTTCCTTCTTCCTCCCTTCCTCTCCTTCCTCCCTCCCTCCTTTCCTTCTTCCTCCCTTCCCCTCCTTCCTCCCTCCCTCCTTTCCTTCTTCCTCCCTTCCTTCCTTCCTTCCTTCCTTGACTCAAGGACAACAGGAGGGTTAAAGTCAGAGAATATTGAACACCTTTTCAAAAGTCCTAAAGTTTCAAGGTGATTTTTGCTAGTATAATTCAAGGATTGGGAGATGGAGACAGAACAGAGGGAGCAGCCATGAGGTGAAGAACGATGCAAGAAAGAAAATCAATTAACTTGTGAAAAAAGTTTTGAGGGTGAGAATAAAAAAAAAAGAGAGGCCATCAGCGAGAACAAGCACAATACGACACAAGCTCAGGAGCTCTTAGAAACGCTTTTAGAAACCTCTAAATCAGAGGGCCACATACAGTCCACTTTGATCTCATGTGGGCCGGATCATTAAAAAAGATGGAAGGAAGGAGGGAAGAAATAAAAGAAGGAAGGATGAATAGAAGACAGGGAGGAAAAATGGAAGAAAGGCATGAAGGAAGGAAGGACGGACAGAATGAAGGAAGGAAGAAAGGGAAGAAGGACAGAAGAAGGACTCCTCCTGCCTTCCTTCATTCTTTCCTTTCCTCCCTTCCTTTCTTTCCTTCCCTCCCTCCTTTCCTCCTTTCCTCCCTTCCTTCTTCCTCCCTCCTTTCCTTCCTTCTTCCTCCCTTCCTTCTTCCTCCATCCTTTGCTTCCTTTCTCCCTTCTTTCCTTGACTCGAGGACAACAAGAGGGTTAAGTGTAATCCAGACATGCAGGAAAGGAAAAAAAAAAAAGAAAAAAAAATGGAGGCATGATTTCTGACTGCGTCTCAAGCATGTTTCAAGTGTCAGACTTGAATGTAAATCAGTATGCAAATGTCTGCCTGGAAGCTGGAGAGCAAAAAAAAACTACTAAAAATGTTAAAGTGTCTGTCATGCTTTGGAAAATGACTCACAGGAATGCTCAGTATTTGAATGGTAAAAATTTACACTCACTAGGAAGGATGGACAGAATGAAGGAAGGAAGGAAAGAAGGAAGGAAGGAAGAAAGGGAGGAAGGACAGAATGAAGGAAGGACAAAAGGAAGGACAGACCAAATGAAGGAAGAAAGGAAAGAAGGAAGGCAGGAAGAAAGAAAGGAAGGAAAGAAGGAAGGAAGGACGGACAGAATGAAGGAAGGACAAAAGGAAGGACAGAACGAATCAAGGAAGGAAGGAAAGAAGGCAGGAAGAAAGGATGGAAGGCAGAAAGAAAGGAAGGAAGGCAGGAAGAAAGGAAGGAAGGACGGACAGAATGAAGGAAGGAACGAAGGAAGGAAGGAAGGCAGGAAGAAAGGAAGGAAGGACGGACAGAATGAATGAAGGAAGCAAGGAAGGAAGGAAGGAAGGAAGGAAGGACGGACCGAATGAAGGAAGAAAGGAAGGAAGGACGGACAGAATGAAGAAAGAAAGGGAGGAAGGACAGAAGGAAGGACGGACAGAATGAAGGAAGGAACAAAGGAAGGAAGGCAGGAAAGACGGACCGAATGAAGGAAGAAAGGGAGGAAGGACGGACAGAATGAAGGAAGGAAGGAAGGAAGAAAGGAAGGAAGGACGGACAGAATGAAGGAAGAAAGGGAGGAAGGAAGGAAGGAAGGACGGACAGAATGAAGTAAGGAAGGAAGGAAGGAGGGAAGACAGGAAGGAGGGAAGACAGGAAGGAAAGATGGATGGAGAGAAGGAAAGAAGGAAGGAAAAGAAGACAGGAAGGAAAGTGGGCCTGGAAGCTGGAAAAAAAGAAAAAAATCTACTAAAAATGTTAAAATTATGAATGAATTCTAGTTTGGTGATAAATTTAGTGTGTTAAATAAATAAGGAGTGTTTCTCTGTGTATTTTATATTAGATTTCGGTTCCTATGGCGACGAGTTAATGAGCTCCTGCTGGAATCGAGCAGGCGAGGCCGAAGCTTGTCAGGCTTCCAGGTAACATGCAGCGCAGTTTTACACTCACTAGGAAAGGATGGATAGAAGGAAGGAAGGAAGGAAGGAATCAAGAAAGAGAAGAAGGAAGGCAGGAAGAAAGGAAGAACGGACAGAATGAAGGAAGGAAGGAAGGAAGGATGGACAGAATGAATGAAGGAAGGGAGGAAGGACAGAAGGAAGGACGGACAGAATGAAGGAAGGAAGGAAGGACAGAAGGAAGGACGGACAGAATGAAGGAAGGAAGGAAGGCAGGAAGAAAGGAAGGAAGGACAGACAGAATGAAGGAAGAAAGGGAGGAAGGAAGGAAGGAAGGACGGACAGAATGAAGGAAGAAAGGAAGGATGGACAGAAGGAAGGACGGACCGAATGGAGGAAGGAAGGAAGGAGAGAAGGAAGGAAGGGAGGACAGACAGAATGAAGGAAGGAAGGGAGGAAGGACGGACAGAATGAATGAAGGAAGGACAGAAGGAAGGACGGACCGAATGAAGGAAGGAAGGCAGGAAGGAAGGAAGGAAGGAAGGACAGAATCAAGGAAAGAAGGAATAAAGGAAGTCAGGACGGACAGAATGAAGGAAGAAAGGGAGGAAGCATGTGAATGAAGAAGCTTGTCAGGCTTCCAGGTAACATGCAGTGCAGTTTAACGCTCACTAGGGGGCAGAAACGCTGCTGCTGCCTCTGTCATGCATCATCTCAGCTGTTGACACACACACACACACACACACACACACACACACACACACACACACACACACACACACACACACACACACACACACACACACACACACACACACACACACACACACACACACACACACACACACACACACACACAGTCAAAATGGAGGTCACATTCAGTCTGAAACAACACACACTCCCTAAAAACTGTAGCTCCTCTCTAGGAGCAAAAACAAATCCTAAATCTCTCCTCTCAAGTCCTCCTCCCCTCTTTCTTTGCTCCATGCTCCCTCCTTCCTCCCTCCCTCCCTCCTTACTCCTTTCTTTCTTTCCTTCCTTGCTTCCTTCCTTCCTTCCTTCCATCCATCCTCCTTTACTTCGTCCCTTCCTTCTCTCCTAAATTCCTTCCTCTTTTCATCCTTACTCCTTTCCTTCCTTCCTTCCTTCCTTCCTTCCTTGCTTCCATCCTCCTTTACTTCCTCCCTCCCTCATTACTCCTTTCCTTCTTTCCTTCCGTCCTTCCTTCCCTCCCTCCTTACTCCTTTCTTTCCTTCTTTCCTTCCTTCCTCCCTCTTTTCCTCATTAATATTTTCCTTCCTTCCTTCCTTCCCTCCCTCCTTAGTCCTTTCCTTCCTTCCTTCCTTCCTTCCATCCTCCTTTACTTCCTCCCTTCCTCCCTTCCTTCCTTCCATCCTCCTTCTCTCCTAAATTCCTACCTCTTTTCTTCCTTACGCCTTTCCTCCCCTCTCTCCTTACTTCCTTCCTCTTTTCCTCCTTACTACTTTCCTTCCTTCCTTCTCTCCTTACTCCTTTCCTTCTTTCCTTCTCTCCATACTTCCTTCCTCTTTTCCTCATTAATCCTTTCCTTCCTTCCTTCCTTACCTTTCTCCTTCCTTCCTTCCTCTTTTCCTCATCAATCCTTCCCTTCCTTCCTTCCTTCCCTCCTTCCTTCCTTACTTATTTCCTTCCTTCATTCCTTGCTTCCTTCCATCCTCCTTTACTTCCTCCCTTCCTTCTCTCCTAAATTCCTTCATCTTTTCCTTTATCCTTTCCTTCCTCCCTCCTTCTCTTCCTTCCTTCCTTCCTTCCTCCCTCCCTCCTATCAGATGTGACCTGCCTGTCTCTCTGCTCTAAGCGCCTGTATAACATTATATTAATAGCTGAGCCACCCTCCCTCCTCACTCCTTTCCTTCCTTCCTTCCTTCCTTCCTTCCTTTTCTTCCTTCCTTCCTTCCTCTCAGATGTGACCTGCCTGTCTCTCTGCTCTAAGCGCATGTATAACATTATATTAATAGCTGAGCCACCCTCCCTCCTTACTCCTTTCCTTCCTTCCTTCCTCCCTCCTTTCCTTCCTTCCTTCCTTCCTTCCTTCATTCCTTCCTTCCTGTCAGATATGACCTGCCTGTCTCTCTGCTCTAAGCCTGCATAACATTATATTAATAGCTGAGCCACCCTCCCTCCTTACTTCTTTCCTTCCTTCCTTCCTTCCTTCCTTCCTTCCTTCCTTCCTTCCTTCCTTCCTTTCTTCCTATCAGATGTGACCTGCCTGTCTCTCTGCTCTAAGCGCATGTATAACATTATATTAATAGCTGAGCCACCTGCAGTTCACATCACCTGCAGTCACAGCACACTAGTAATGAAAGCTGAAGTTGAACCATGTTAACACAGTTCGATACAACATGCTGACGGCTTTATGTGCATTTATTAAATATGAATAGTCTGCAATGCAGTGTGTATGCAGATGTGGCTGCAGCTTTATTTAGTTAGAATATAACCAGAGATCAGCTGTAGTTGCATTTCTTTGCCTCATGTAGTGTTTTTATGTCATTAATCCTTTCCTTCCTTCCTTCCTTTTCTTCCTACTCCTTTTCTTCCTACCTTCATTCCTTGCTTCCTTCCTTCCTTCCTTCCTTCCTCACTCCTTTCTTTCCTTCCTTCATTCCTTCCTTCCCTCCTTACTCCTTTCCTTCCTTCACTCCTCATTTCCTTCCTTCCCTCCCTCCTTACTCCTTTCCTTCCTTCCTTCATTCCTTGCTTCCTTCCTTCCTTCCATCCTCCTTTACTTCCTCCCTTCCTTCATTCCCTGCTTCCTTCCTTCCTTCCTTCCATCTTCCTTTACTTCCTCCCTTCCTTCCCTCCTAAATTCCTTCCTCTTTTCACCCTTACTCCTTTCCTTCCTTCCTTCCTTCCCTCCTTACTCCTTTCCTTCCTTCATTCCTTCCCTCCTTACTCCTTTCCTTCCTTCCCTCCTTACTCCTTTCCTTCCTTCCTTCCTTCCTCCTTTCTTTCCTTCCTTCATTCCTTCCTTCCCTCCTTAGTCCTTTCTTTCCTTCCTTCCTTCCCTCCTTACTCCTTTCCTTCCTTCCTTCCTTCCTCCTTTCTTTCCTTCCTTCATTCCTTCCTTCCCTCCTTAGTCCTTTCTTTCCTTCCTTCCTTCCCTCCTTACTCCTTTCCTTCTTCCTTCCTTCCTCCTTTCTTTCCTTCCCTCCTTACTCCTTTCCTTCCTTCATTCCTTGTTTCCTTCCTTCCTTCCTTCCATCCTCCTTTACTTCCTCCCTTCCTTCCCTCCTAAATTCCTTCCTCTTTTCACCCTTACTCCTTTCCTTCCTTCCTTCCTTCCCTCCTTACTCCTTTCCTTCCTTCATTCCTTCCTCCCTCCCTCTTTACTCTTTTTTTATTAGCTCATAAAAGACTAAAACACACTGACATGTAAATTAAATTATAAAGCCGCATGAGGTTGCTTTCTTCAAATATGGTTTATAGGTTTATATTTTCTACCAATAAATCTTAAAATTAATCTTTTTTTTCTAATCAGTGATTCTTCTTCCTCCCAATTATTGTGTCTATTTTACTTTTATTCCAAATTAACCTATTTCATTATATTCATCCTGGCTTCATTGTAAGTATCACTTTTCTGTGGTATGTCAAACTCAGAACACATATTTATTCTTACTTTACACAGACATTAATGAGTGATGGGGAAACTAATTATGAGGATATGAACAGTAAGGACAAAGATGTCACTTCTTACATTAATATAGAAATACTGTTCATGTTTTCATACTGTGGTGGAAATGTATTAATTGGACCTCTTACACTAACCATACATCTGAGCACTCCTGGTCTAGAGCTTAAAACAACAATAAAAAAGTGTTTTATTTTGAAGAAAACACTTCTCCAGATCGAGCACACAGGTCAAAAGTCAGAGTCAGAGAAACTCAACTAACAGGAAGTCACTTTAGAAAGGAGCAAACCTGCTTGTGTAACAGACGTTTTATAGTTTCAGGGGCAGAGTCCTGAAGTTTACGATGCATAAATACACATAAACACAGAAGGAAGGAAGGAGGGAGGAAGGAAGGAAGGAAGGAAGGAAGAAAGGAAGGAAGGAAGGAAAGAAGGAAGGAAGGAAGGAAGGAAGGATGGAAAGGAGGGAGGAAGGAAAGGAGGGAGGAAAGAAGGATGAAAACGGATGGAAGAAGGAAGGGAGGAAGGATGGAAGGAATGGAGGGATGGAGGAAGGAAGGAATGGAGGGATGGAGGAAGGAAGGAAGGGAGGGAGGAAGAAGGAAGGAAAGGAAGGAAGGAAGGAAGGAAGGAAGCAAACTTGCTCATGTAACAAACGTTTTATAGTTTCAGGGGCAGAGTCCTGAAGTTTACGATGCATAGACACACATAAACACAGAAGGAAGGAAGGAAGGAAGGAAGGAAGGATGGAAGAAGGAAGGAGGGAGGGAGGGAGGAAGGAAGGAAGGAAGAAGGAAGGAAGGAAGGATTGAAGGGAGGAAGAAGGAAGGAAGGAAGGAAGGAAGGGAGGAAGAAGGAAAGGAGGGAGGAAAGAAGGATGAAAACGGATGGAAGAAGGAAGGGAGGGAGGAAGGATGGAAGGAATGGAGGGATGGAGGAAGTAAGGAAGGAAGGGAGGAAGGAAGGAAGGAAGGAAGGAAGGAAGGAAGGGAGGGAGGAAGAAGGAAGGAAGTTAAGGAAGCAAACCTGCTTGTGTAACAGAGGTTTTATAGTTTGAGGGGCAGATCTCTGAAGTTTACGATGCATAAACACATTTCCTCTGGGGTCGTAAGAAGTCTCCCATGGCACCCAAATTTACATTTATGAGGATGGATTAACAATAAATATGTAAATCCTTGATACAGGTCTGCACACAGAGGGAAGGTCCTCTTTCTTTTCTTATGGCAGCCTGAGCAAAAAAAAAAAAAAAAAAAAAAAATCTCTACTAGCAATAACGGACATTGAAAACAGGATGTTAGAGGATGTTCAGACACTCTTAAGATGCTGTTTATGAGGCTGAAGAGAGAGAAAAAAAGGATGGAAGGGAGGAAGAGGGAGAAGAGAGGAGCGAAGAAGATAAGAGAACAAAATGAACTGGAGAAGAAGGAAGGAGGGAGGGAGGAAGGAAAGGAAAGAGGGAAGGGAGGGAGGAAAGAAGTAAGTAAGGAAGGAAGGAAGGTAGGAACGAAAGAAAGGAAGGAAAGAAGGAAGGAAGGAAGGTAGGAGGGCGGGAGAAAGAAAAGAGGGAAGGAAGGATGGAAGGAAGGAAGGACGGACGAAAGAAGGAAGGAAGGATGGAAAGGAGGAAGGAAGGAAGGATGGAAAGTAGGGAGGAAGGAAAGGAGGGAGGACAGAAGGATGAAAATGGATGGAAGAAGGAAGGAGGGAGGAAGGAAGGAAGGAAGGAAGGAAGGATGGAAGGGAGGAAGAAAGAAAGGAAAGAAGGAAGGATGGAAAGGAGGAAGGAAGGGAGCAAAAAAAAAAAAAAGCTCTACTAGCAATAACGGACATTGAAAACAGGATGTTAGAGGATGTTCAGACACTCTTAAGATGCTGTTTACGAGGCTGAAGAGAGAGAAGAGGAGGATGGAAGGGAGGAAGAGGGAGAAGAGAGGAGCGAAGCCGATAGAGAACAAAATGAACCGGAGAAGACAAGATCAGAGGAGAAAAAGATAAGGAGGAAAAAAAAAGAGAAAAAAAAGCCAAAAGTTGCAGTGAGGCAGGAAAAGAGAGGAGGAGTGGCCGACTACCTGCAGGAGACAGATTACTGTTTCACCTGGAAGAGAGAAAGAAGGAAGGAAAGGAGGAAGGGAGGAAAGAAGGAAAGGAGGAAGGATGGAAGGGAGGAAGGGAGGAAGGAAGGGAGGAAAAAAGGAAGGATGGAAGGTAGGAGGGAGGGAGGGAGAAAAAAAGAAAGAAAAAGAGGAAAGGAGGAAAGAAGGAAGGAAAAGGAGGTAGGGAGGAAGGAAGGAAGGAAGGGAGGAAGAAGGAAGGAAAGGAAAGAGGGAAGGGGGAAGGAAAGAAGTAAGGAAGGAAGGTAGGCAGGAAGGTAGGAAGGAAAGAAAGGAAGGAAAGAATGAAGGAAGGAAGGAAGGAAGGAAGGAAGGAAGGAAGGTAGGAAGGAAAGAAAGGAAGGAAAGAAGGAAGGAAGGAAGGTAAGAGGGAGGGAGGGAGGGAGGGAGGAAGGGAGGGAGGGAGGGAGGGAGGGAGGGAGGGAGGGAGGGAGGGAGGGAGAAAGAAAGAAAGAAAGAAAAAGAGGAAGGGAGGAAGGAAGGAAGGAAAGGAAAGAGGAAGGGAGGAAAGAAGGAAGGACAGGAGGTAGGGAGGAGGAAAGGAAGGGAGGAAGGAAGAAGGAAGGAAGGGAAGGAAGGAAGGATGGAAGGAAGGACGGACGGACGGACGGACGGACGGACGAAAGAAGGAAGGAAGGAAGGAAGGAAGGTAGGAGGGAGGGAGGGAGAAAGAAAGAAAAAGAGGAAGGGAGGAAAGAAGGAAGGGAAGAAGAAGGAAGAAGGAAGGAAAGGAAAGAGGGGAGGGAGGAAGGAAAGAAGTAAGGAAGGAAGGTAGGAAGGAAAGAAAGGAAGGACTGAAGGAAGGTAGGAGGGAGAAGAGAGGAGCGAAGCCGATAAGAGAACAAAATGAAGACGAGATCAGAGGAGAAAAAGATAAGGAGGAAAAAAAAAAAAAAAAAAGCGAAAAGTTGCAGTGAGGCAGGAAAAGAGAGAGGAGTGACCTCATCAGTGAGGCGGGACGCTGCGGAGCACATTCAGCAGAGTCAGAGAGGATTCGCTCGCTCACACGTGAGTCACCGCTTACACACCCGGCGCCCCCCGGTGAACCCAGGCCAATCAGAGGGCCCGCTGCAGAGGTGACGGCATGAGGAGACAGGTGTGTGGTGGCGTACGTGTGAATACTACAACGTTACACACACACACACACACACACACACACACACACACACACACACAAAAAAGCATTTCTATGACCTCGCCCAATTCAGTTATTGAATACATAAGGAAAAGAAGGTAGGAAGGAAGGACAGGAGGAAGGTAGGAAGGAAGGAAGGAAGGAAGGAAGGAAGGTAGGAAGGAAGGACAGAATGAAGGAAGGAAGGAAGGAATGATGGACAGAATGAAGGAAGGAAGGTAGGAAGGAATGACAGAATGAAGGAAGGAAGGAATGATGGACAGAAGGAAGGAAGGAAGGAAGGATGGACAGAAGGAAGGTAGGAAGGAAGGAAGGAAGGACAGAATGAAGGAAGGAAGGAATGATGGACAGAAGGAAGGAAGGAAGGAATGATGGACAGAAGGACAGTAGGAAGGAATGATGGACAGAAGGAAGGAAGGAAGGAAGGATGGACAGAATGAAGGAAGGACAGATGGACAGAAGGAAGGAAGGAAGGAATGATGGACAGAAGGAAGGTAGGAAGGAAGGACGAGTGGAAAGAAGGAAGGACAAAATGAAGTAAGGAAGGAATGATGGACAGAAGGAAGGTAGGAAGGAAGGACAGATGGAAGGATGAAAGGAAGGACGGACAGACAGATGGCAAGAAGGAAGGAAGGAATGATGGACAGAAGGAAGGTAGGAAGGAAGGACGAGTGGAAAGAAGGAAGGACAAAATGAAGTAAGGAAGCAATGATGGACAGAAGGAAGGTAGGAAGGAAGGACAGATGGAAGGAAGAAAGGAAGGACGGACAGACAGATGGCAAGAAGGAAGGAAGGAGGGAGGGAAGGAAGGCAGGCAAATAGGAAGGAAGGCAGGCAAATAGGAAGGAAAGAAGGAAGGATGACAGATGGAAAGAAGGAAGGAAGGAAGGAAGGCAGTAAGGCAGGAAGGCAGGACGGAAGGAAGGAAGGACGGAAAATAGGAAGGAAGGAATGAAGGGATGGAGGCGGGGAGGAAGGAAGGAAGGAAGAAAGGAAGGAAAGAAGGAGAGAGAGAGCGAGAGAGAGCGAGAGAGAGCGAGAGAGAGCGACACAGAGAGAGAGCGACACAGAGAGAGAGAGAGAGAGAGAGAGAGAGAGAGAGAGAGAGAGAGAGAGAGAGAGAGAGAGAGAGAGAGAGAGAGAGAGAGAGAGAGAGAGAGAGAGAGCGAGCGTGCTACCACTTTTCCGAGTCAAACAACAAAGACGTCACCAGAAAAGACGTTGGACACCTTTCACACAGACATCAACGTCTTTAGAGAGTCTGAATGAGACAAAGGTGATCTGTGCTGGACTTCCTGTTAGTAAGCATCAGTCCGACCGCTGGAGACGTCAGGCTCACACACGAGAGGCGGTCAGCTGCTCGACACCGCTGAGTCAAAACACACACATCCGTCCTCTCACTCCGAGCTGAAGAGACAGCTGACTACCTGCACCTGGTGACATCACTTCATTCACACACTTTCAGTGAAGAAGGAGAGAGGAGGAAAGGAAGGGAGGAGGAAAGGAAGGAAGGAAGGATAGAAGAAGGAAGGAGGGAGGAAGGGAGGAAGGAAGGAAGGATGGAAGAAGAAAGAAGGGAGGGAGGGAGGAAGGAAGAAAGGATGGAAGAAGAAAGAAGGGAGGGAGGGAGGAAGGAAGGATGGAAGAAGGAAAGAAGGATGGAAAGTAGGGAGGAAGGAAGCATGGAAGGGGGAAGAAAGGAAGGGAGGAGTGTAGGAGCAAATCCTACATTTTGTGTATCAGAAAAGAGAACGTGGAGAACACCAGCAGAGGCGAGAGGTTAGGAGATTGCTCAACATTGCTCAACAGGCCATTATGTCTATTCCACCAAACTCCTAATAAGGAGTTGTTTTTCACCATATCTAGCATTTCCAGGAAGTTCTGGCCACCACCACTTGAGAATAGGATTCCAGGAAACTCAATATTAGCCTGAACATGCCAGGTCAACTTGACCTGGTGCATGAACACAATGACGCATGACACCATACGCAATCAATGGTATAAAGGGTCTGTGAAGGGCGCGCCTCGGGGCTGTTTTACCGTTCGTGTCTATCTTGTTGTTTGTATCGAGTATCTGCAATAAAGATCCCAGTTGGCTGTTCGACGACTTCTGTTCTCCGTCTCATATTTTAGATTACTGAGTTTAGGTAATCGATCAAAGTTACAACATATTGGCGTCACGAACAGGATCTACACATCTACACAGATTCCGCGTATGCTCACGGTGTTTGTCACCTGTTTGGAGCGTTGTGGAAACAGAGAGGGTTCAGGAAGTCAGATGGAGCACCTATACAACATGAGAAACAGATAAATGAGCTGATCACAGCGATGATGCAACCGAAAGAGCTTGCAATCATCAAATGTCAAGCACACCGAAAGGGAAATGATGCAGTAATAAGAGGCAACAACGCCGCGGACGAAGCCGCAAAAGCAGCCTCCAAGTGTCAAAAAGCAATCCTAGCACCAGTAGTGTCAATAGAGCCTATGGCTACTCCAGAAGACATTATACTGATACAGAAAGAAGCTAATCCAGCCGAACAAAACCTATGGCTCAAGAGAGGAGCCACTCAAGACAAGAACGGTCTTTGGAGGTCCCACGAAGGACTCATTGTCGCACCAGTGACTTTGCTAACCATTCTGATTTCAGAAGCCCACAGCGTAGCGCACTGTGGAAGAGGGGAAGTGATGAAAAAGATAGGGAAGCAAGGTTATTGGTCCCCATTTATGCAAGCAATGGTTGAAGAAGTACTGTATCAATGCGAGATTTGTGCCGAAAACAATGTTCGAAAGGGGGTGAAAACACCTATTGGACATATCCCCGTCCCAGAAGGTCCATTTAAACACATCGTCATGGACTATGTAGACATGATAAAACCAGTGCATGGGAAGAGATACATGCTGGTGATAATAGATCGGTTTAGCCGATGGGTTGAAGCAACACCTTCCAAAACTCTAGGGGCAGACACCGTAATTAAATTCCTCACCAGAGAGGTGATACCACGATTTGGCATTCCATCAGAAATCAGTTCAGACAACGGTTCTGCATTTGTTCAAAAGGTAGTGAAAGGAGTCTTGCAGTATCTGAGAGTCAAACAGAGACTCGGAAGTGTGTATCACCCAGCCAGCCAGGGTATCGTTGAAAGAATCAACGGAACCCTGAAAGCAAAAATCAGTAAGATCTGTGCTAGCACAAAGCTTAACTGGGTGGATGCATTGCCACTCGCACTAATGAGCTACCGCATGCAAACTCACAGAAACACGCATCTAACACCGCATGAAATGCTAACAGGGCGGGCCATGCCCTGTCCACACATGAGAGATGCTTTCAAGGGACCAAACCTTGAACAGCTGCAAACTGAAATGTCTGACTATATGAACCAATTAACTGCCATCCATAGATCTATATACTTGCAGGAAAAAGCAAAGGAGCCGGAGGACCAGGTGGTCGAGAGACAGGTGATTCCAGGTGACCAGGTGTATATAAAGGTCTTCCGAAGGAAGTGGCACGAGCCAAGAAGGGAAGGGCCATACACTGTGGTGAGAGCAACTCCGACAGCGGTCCAGGTCGAAGGAAGCACGACGTGGTATCATCTGAACCACTGCACCAAGGTCCAGCAAGAGACAAAGGGCAGTATAAAACTGAAAAACAATGACGAAAATGATGTGGTTAATTGCGAGAGTAATGTGCAGCCTAGTGTTGCAATCACCAGGCAACCTGGGGACGAAGGAAACTGCACCAAGGAGCCAAAGCCCGAATCTGGAGGCATGGCCGAATAAACGTCCATCGGAGTTACAGCCGCTCCATGAGACTGCACACAACCGTGTCCAAGATAAGTATGATGCAACCACCAAATTCCCAATCCACACTGTGTTGAAACCCATGCCAACATTTTCAGACATTACTTACGATGTCCACAAGACAGATAGGCAGGGGCAGGTTAACAAACGAGAGGAAAGAGCTGTCCAAGCTATGTGGAAGTGGATCGGAGTAGTGCCCATCCCTGAAGAAGTAAGAGGAGAAGGAACGAAGTATGAGGTAGCCGTAGAGCTAGGAGATACAACATTATGTAAAATTAAAACAGGGGAAGAGGAACTAGTAACGGCAGATCAATCATGTCAGATACAAAGCGTAACAGGGACCCAAGAACTTAGCATCGAAGTAAATCTGGGTAGAGAGAGAAGCCCCAATGATGAATATTTTGCACGGGTGTTTGGAGAGAATGAGGGAAAGACCTCAAATTTTAGGGCACAAGTTAAATTAGAACGGGCAAATAGCCTGGATCCAGAAAACCTAAAAGAAACTCCGTTAGTTGGTGAAGTGGTGGGAGACAAGGTAAAGTTACAAATCCCAAATCAGCATGTGACTGCCACCATTGCACAGCGAACAATCAGAGTATTGGAATTTGATTTGCCAAACCGAAACGAGAAAGTACTTTGTGGATACACGCGAGACTTCCGAACGGGGGAGTCTGTGTGGGGAGTAGTTGAGTGTAAAGTAGCGGTGAGAGCTAAATCAGGTAGTTGGTATATTGAGCTGAATAAACAAGCACTTGAGGCCAACATGACCCATTCGCTAGAAATGACTACAATGGTAAACGGAGTGCAATCACGAAGAAATGTCCCATGGAGTGCAAGCCTCTCAGATAAAGCAGACCTCACAATAACCACCACAGCTAAAGCTAAAATAATTAAACCAGGAACCATAGAAAAGAGAGTACCTATTACTAATTCTTCCTCTGATCCAAGGACAAGGAAGCCTGTAGAGGAAGGAGATAAGCTGAGAAAATATATTCCATCCCAGAAGTTGATTGATGACGAAGTTCGTAATGTGGTTCTCCTAAAGGACACAGAGGATGCAGAAGCCGGAGGCCTCCCGGTGTGTGATTGGAGAATACATTTTGAGTCCGGTGTGCAGGGAAGTTGTAACAGAGGGAACAGTGAGGTTAGGGTCTACATGAGGGAGGGAGATTGGATCTACGAGATTGGCAGGAACATGGTGAGTAATAAACCTGGGAGATATGTGCTGGAATTTACCCACACCCCTAAGAGGGGTGGAAGCAGGACAATTGAGAGAGCTTGGACAGATCTAGTAACAGTCAGCCAAAGTGAGTTTGATACTAAGGTGACAGAAGGACTAATTCCAGCAGCATTGCCCCCAGTAACTCCAATCAGACCACTGGTTGAGCAGGTAGATCAAGCTGTGAATCAGCCTCCCCTTGAGGATACAGACCGAGTTGCGAGTCAGCTTCCCGGTGAAGAGGTAGATCTAGGTGTAAATAAACCTCCCATAGAAGAAGCAGATGCAGTTGTAAATCAGTCGCATGTTGGAGACAGAGTAGCCCAGGAAGCAGGTCAGCCTCTAGTTGAGGGAAAAACAGCTCCAACAGTAAATCAGACCAAGCAAGTTCGTACTCCCAATGCAGGAGGGGTCAAGCCCCAACCGAGAAGCGTAAAACCAGCACAGGAGAGCCCTTGGTCACCGCAACAAAGAGTTGTGAAACAAGAATCTGATGATCTTTGGGAAGCTGCTAGTCATAATGAGTGGTACAAGTGGGCCCAATATACAGCTAAGGGAATGACAGATGAAGGATGTATAGTATGTGCAGGGGCTCCTACCACCTTACCCATAGCCGTGCCTGAAATATATACCTTTGCAGGATGTGCAGTAGAGCAGAGGCGTAAATGTAGGGAAGGAACTTTTGTAGCCCAGGAACATCTGCCACGCGGAATGCCGTGGGATGCATACAAATATCCCATGTGCGGTATATTATGTCGAACCTTATATGGTTCTCCCCTAGGACATGGAACAGTGGATCAATGTCAGGGTTTCAATTGTGACATTCGTGATCAATGCTTGAAATTTGAAATATCCACCTCTCAGAAAGAACCTCCGACTGATTATAAAGTTGACAAGGATGCAGAATATGAATGCTTTGCCAATGGAGGACATATAGGAAGCAGTGGAGGTGTTGAAGTAGGTAACACTTCTGTCAATTGTGCAGTGACTTGGGTGGTGTCATGGTTTCCACAGGCAAAAATCATACCAAAATTTTTGACCACACCTGTCTGGTTTGAGAATCCCGAGCCACTTACCCCAATCTGCAAAAATTTAACCATGACTCTTCCGAGCCTGCCGTTACTGAGAAACCAGGCGCGAGCGGTTGCAGACAGCTATTGGATGTGTGGAAATAACATTCTAAGAAACACTCTGCCTCTCCGTTGGATAGGATTGTGTACATTAGTCCGTATGAAAGTACCAGTAGTAATCACCTATGAGGGAGTGGAAGAGGTGTTAGAGATTAACAGAGTCAGTGACGAACTACACAGACAGAAGAGACAGATAACATCAGATGAACAAGTTTATCTTAATAAAATAGGACTACCTACAGGTATTCCAGAGGAGTTCAAGGCTCAAGACCAGGTTAGAGCAGGACTAGAGTCCATACTTCCATGGATAACAATTAATAAAAATGTGAACTGGATCAATTACATATATTACAACCAACAGAGATATGTCAACTACACCACTGAAGTCCTTCAGCTGCTAGGTCAGCAACTGCATGAAACCAGCGCCATGGCATGGCAAAACAGACAAGTACTAAATTGGTTGTTAGCAGAAAAGGGGGGGGAGTGTGTAAAATGTTTGGAACATTGTGTTGCACATATATTTCAAATAACACCGCAGCTGATGGAACATTTTCTGTTGCTATGACAAAGCTTGAAATGCTAAAATCTGAAATGACTGACAATGCTGGTAAGGGTGGAAGCATTAAGTGGGATGGGGCTAGACAACCTATTTGGAAAATGGGGAGCCGTTTTGGCTAAAATAGGGATGAGTGCCCTGATAGTACTGATTCTGGTTTTCTTATTGACATGTTGCATCGTGCCTATCCTGAAGAGATGGTGTATGAGAGCTATGGACGAGAAGCTGAACCTCGCAGCGGACATGCATGGAGCAAAAATGCTAAGTATGTTGCCTCCTGAACAACTTGTGCGCAGAATCCTTCTGACGCAAAGGGGGGAGGGAATACCGGACTTATTCCCAACTCCTGACTATATGAAGGACGCTTCGGATGAGGAGGATGAACCGTGAGGTAAAATGAGGAAAATGGACAATGGCTGACGTACTCTTTGGACGAAAAGAGATACACTATAACCACATACCACACATGTAACAAGAGACTATGATTAGTATACAATATCATTGTCATTGTCACGATCATTATGTCATGTAATCAACTGTGTGTGATTTATGTTCTGTACTTCATATTCATTTTTACATTTTGAGTAAAGCTACAAGGATTCATGTTACAGTTCAGTTGAAGTTATGTTGCTAATTCATTAACAGCATATTTGAACATCTGTCAAAGTATAGGCTGCCCTTGGGACGGGAGCGATGGGGGAATTTTCCTGATTCGACAGCCGATCAGGTTTTTCGCCTTCATCATGTGGGACAGATGTTGAAATATGTTCCAGTATTTCATGTGTGCCATATAATCATGCTAAGCCATATAGTATTATACTTCATGTATGTGTTTTATGTGTACCATGTTCATGTTAGGAAATTCACAACATATATCCAGGAGAGTGAGGAACACTGGCTGTACTCACCTTGTAACCCACCTATCAAATTCACATCATATATCTACATTAGTGAGGAACACAGGTTGTACTCACATCACCATATATCTGTAATATCCACACATATATAACCACATTTATCATATATAACCTCAGGCGAACATTTATGATAAAATCATAAAGAGGAGGGATTATGTAGGAGCAAATCCTACATTTTGTGTATCAGAAAAGAGAACGTGGAGAACACCAGCAGAGGCGAGAGGTTAGGAGATTGCTCAACATTGCTCAACAGGCCATTATGTCTATTCCACCAAACTCCTAATAAGGAGTTGTTTTTCACCATATCTAGCATTTCCAGGAAGTTCTGGCCACCACCACTTGAGAATAGGATTCCAGGAAACTCAATATTAGCCTGAACATGCCAGGTCAACTTGACCTGGTGCATGAACACAATGACGCATGACACCATACGCAATCAATGGTATAAAGGGTCTGTGAAGGGCGCGCCTCGGGGCTGTTTTACCGTTCGTGTCTATCTTGTTGTTTGTATCGAGTATCTGCAATAAAGATCCCAGTTGGCTGTTCGACGACTTCTGTTCTCCGTCTCATATTTTAGATTACTGAGTTTAGGTAATCGATCAAAGTTACAACAGGAGGTACGGAGGAAGAAAGGAAGAAGGAAGGAAAGGAGGGAGGGAGGAAAGAAGGAAGGAAGGAAGGAAATGAGGGAGGAAGGAAGGAAAGGAGGGAGGAAAGAAGGATGGAAGAAGGAAGGAGGGAGGGATGGAAGGAAGGAAGGGAGGAAGAAGAAAGAATAGGAAATAAGGAAGGAGGAAGGATGGAAAAAGGAAGGAGGGAGGGAGGGAGGGAGGGAGGGAGGAAGGAAGGAAGGAGGGAAGATGGAAGGAGGGAGGAAGGAAGGAAGAAAGGATGGAAGGAAGAAAGGAAAGAAGGATGGTAGGTAGGAGGGAGGAAAGGAGGAAACATTTTATTTAATTGTTCCCTCCCTCCATTCCTTTCCTCTCTTCCTTCCTCCCTCCCTCTCTTCCTTCCTCCCTCCCTCCTTCTTTCCTCCCTTCCTTCCTCCTTCCTTCCTTCCTTCCTTCCTTCCTTCCTTCCTTCCTTCCTTCCTGCCACTGTCCTTCTTTCTTTCCTTCCTTCCTCTTTTCCTTTCCCCTCCCTCCCTCCCTGCTACCTTCCTCCCTCCTTTCCTTCCTCCTTCCTTTCATTCTTCCCTCCCTCCTTTTCTTCCTTCTTCCTCCCTCCCTCCTTTCCTCCTTCCTTTCCTTCCCCCACCATCTCACCATGATGTTTTTTTTCTCTTCTATAAATAAATTGTATGTTTTGTACAATGAAATGTAAAAAAAAAATGTAATCAAATCTAATCAAATCAAAATGTAAAGATCTCTGTTTTAGTCTCTTGTCCAGTTTTTATTCATCTTAACACTTTTATTTTATTTAATGTATTGTATTTTATTTCTTGAACTGTGAACTGTGGCTTTAAAAGCACAGAGAGTCAGAAGCCTGAAGAAAATGTGGGTTTGGAGGACAAGAAGTGTTGTAATGGGTCAGTGAGTATTTTGGAGACTCACTCACTCACACACACACACACACACACAAATACACACACACACACACACACACACACACACACAGAAAATTGAAGCAGGCCTGTGTTTGCTGAGATAGCTGACAACAAATGAGCAGAGATGAGCTTCTCTTTTGTAGTTTAAGCATCGAGAATATAACCACAATTCCCAGGTCGCACCAGCCGCTAACTAACTCTGCGTGTGTGTGTGTGTGTGTGTGTGTGTGTGTGTGTGTGTGTGTGTGTGTGTGTGTGTGTGTGTGTGTGTGCCGGAGGAATCCAGGTGCAGAGGCGATGTAATGAATTACAGATGAATGGAGCGGCGTGCTTACGAACAAACAGTCAGAGGTAATGATGTGGGGGGGGGGGGGGAGATGTGGAGAAAGAAAGCACAGAAGAGGAAGAGGAGGAAGAGGAGGAGGAGGAGAGAAGGTGGATTGCTTGTGAGAGAGGATGTAAGGAGAAGAAAGAAGGAGGATTTTTGGGCAGAAAGGATGATAGAAGAAGAGAAGGAAATGGAGAAAAGAGGACAGACAAGCAGATTGGAAGCGAGGGTCAGAAACAGGAGACGGAGGAATTGAGGGGAAGCGAGAAGAAAGAAAAAAGAAGGAGAACAGAAGAAGAGGTATAAAGAAGGCGGCTAAGGAGAAGGAGGAGGAGGAGGAGGAGGAGGAGGAGGAGGAGGAGGAGGAGGAAGGGATAAGGCGAAATGGGAAAAGAGGGGGAAGAAATAATGAGAGGGAAAGAGAGAGAGAAGCAGGGATAGAGGAGACAAAGGGAGGATGAAGGATTAGAGGAAGGCAGAGGAAGTTGGGGAAGGGTTGTGATTAAGAACTGATTAAAAGGGAACTTAACTCAATTAGAGGAGATAATTGTGTTGTTTCAGTGCTTGGGTTGGTACTTTTTTTTTATAGCAGATTTAAATTAAAATGAAATTATTAATTGTGATTAGATAGATATTATATAATTAGATGACATCATTAAAAGAGGAAACTGTACCTGTCTATATGATAGCTTCATAAATCCTCCTTTATATATATATATACACGTAAAGCAAAGACATAAAGCTTTTAATTGACTGTGTTGAAGGAAGGACAGATGGAAAGAAGGTAGGAAGGAAGGACAGATGGAGGGAAGGAAGGAAGTAAGGCAGGAACAAAGGAAGGAAGGAAGGAAGGAAGGCAGGAACGAAGGAAGTAAGGCAGGAACAAAGGAAGGAAGTAAGGCAGGAACAAATGAAGGAAGTAAGGCAGTAACAAAGGAAGGAAGGAACAAAGGAAGTAAGGAAGGACAAAAGGAAGGGAGGAAGGTAGGACAAAAGGAAGGAAGGAAGGCAGGAATAAAGGAAGGAAGTAAGGCAGGAACAAAGGAAGGAAGGCAGGAACGAAGGAAGTAAGGCAGGAACAAAGGAAGGAACTGAGGCAGGAACAAAGGAAGGAATCAAGGCAGGAACAGAGGAAGGAAGTAAGGCAGGAACAAAGGAAGGAAGGAAGGAAGGAACAAAGGAAGGAAGGAAGGAAGGAAGGAAGGAAGGACAAAAGGAAGGGAGGAAGTTAGGACAAAAGGAAGGAAGGAAGGCAGGAACAAAGGAAGGAAGTAAGGCAGGAACAAAGGAAGAAAGGAAGGAAGGAAGGACAAAAGGAAGGGAGGACAAAAGGAAGGGAGGAAGGACAAAAGGAAGGAAGGAAGGGAGGAAGGTAGGACAAAAGGAAGGAAGTAAGGCAGGAACAAAGGAAGGAAGGAAGGAAGGCAGGAACGAAGGAAGTAAGGCAAGACGGAAGGAAGGACAAAAGGAAGGGAGGAAGGACAAAAGGAAGGAAGGAAGGAAGGAAGGACAAAAAGGAAGGAAGTAAGGCAGTAACAAAGGAAGGAAGGAAGGAAGGAACAAAGGAAGGAAGGAAGGAAGGAAGGAAGGAAGGACAAAAGGAAGGAAGGAAGGTAGGACAAAAGGAAGGAAGTAAGGCAGTAACAAAGGAAGGAAGGAAGGAAGGAACAAAGGAAGGAAGGAAGGACAAAAGGAAGGGAGGAAGGTAGGACAAAAGGAAGGAAGTAAGGCAGTAACAAAGGAAGGAAGGAAGGAAGGAACAAAGGAAGGAAGGAAGGACAAAAGGAAGGGAGGAAGGTAGGACAAAAGGAAGGAAGTAAGGCAGGAACAAAGGATGATAGCTTCATAAATCCTCTTTTATATACACGTAAAGCAAAGACATAAAGCTTTTAATTGACTCCAATATACAGCTGCTGTCTTTTTTTAATTGCTATATTTAATCTCTTTATTATTTAAATGCAGTTATTGTGGAGTTTAAATCCACAAATCACCATAAAATCATCTAAAATCATGAATGGAGGAACATTTTTTTCCCTAGCAGTGAGTGGCAGGCAGGTCGGGGAGCTGTCCACTGCTGTGGTGCTGAAATCGTCTCTCTCCACCCCTGCTGCCCTGATTCTCCTCTCTCTCTCTCTCTCTCTCTCTCCTCTGGCAAAAATACACTTCCTCTCTTTTATTCTGTCTCTTTCTCTTCTGTCTACCAGAGCCAGACATGTCCTCTTCCTCCTCCTCATCCTCCTCTTCCTCCTCTTCGAACTGCCAGATTCAGTCATTTTTGTATTTTTTTTTTTTACAATCTTCAAAAAATGTGTCTGCTTTTCAAATATCCTTGACCCATTTTTTTTTTTTGTTAACCATCCTGTTTTCCCCGAGTCAAGGAAAGAAGGGAAGGAGGAAGAAGGAAGGAAAGGAAAGAGGAAGGAAGGAGGGAGGGAGGAAGGAAGAAGGAAGGTAGGAAGGGGGGAAGGAAGGGAGGAAAGGAGGGAGGGAAGAAGGAAGGAAGAAGGAAGGAAAGGAGGGAGGAAGGAAGGAAGGAAAGGAGGGAGGAAGGAAGAGAGGGAAGGAAGGGAGGAAGGAAGGAAGGTAGGAGGGAGGGAGGAAAGGAGGGAGGGAAGGGAGGAAGGAAGGAAGGTAGGAGGGAAGGAAGGAGGGAGGGAGGGAGGGAGGGAGGGAGGGAGGGAGAAAGGAAAAGAGGAAGGAAGGAAAGAAGGACAGTGGAAGGAAGGAAGGAAGGAAGGAAGGAAAGACAGAAGGGAGGAAAGAGACAGGAAGGAAGGAAGGAAGGAAGGAAGGAAGGAAGGAAGGAAGGACTGCTGTCTCTCTAGGATGCATGACTTTATATATCGCTCCTTAAATCCCCTGAAGGCATGTTTTTCTTTCCTTTAGGAGGAAACCTTCAGACAGGACAAAGGTCAAAGGTCAGGATCAGCTGCTGTGCTCATAGATGTCGTTGCTGGGGGGCGTTGAAGCAGCAGGCCAGATGCTCACTGCTACTGATTTGATTTCTGCTTATCTTTATTTATTCTCCCTGCCGGCTGTCATCTTGTCATATGTCAGCATCTACACGTCCGACCATCAAAATTAAATTGAACTTTATGTAATCGCTGATCTGAAGCATTGATAAGCTGTCTGCCGTGCCCCCCGTCAGCACCCCGCCCCCCCCCCCCCCCCTCAGCACCCCGAATGTAGTTGAATGAAATAAAAAAAATGATTTTTGTATTTTTTTGCAATCTTCAAAAAATGTGCCTGCTTTTCAAATATCCTTGACCCAGTTTTTTCTTTTGTTAACCCTCCTGTTGTCCTTGAGTCAAGGAAAGAAGGGAGGGAGGAAGAAGGAAGGAGGAAGGAAAGGGGGAAGGAAGGGAGGAAGAAGGAAGGAAAGGAGGGAGGGAAGGGGGAAGGAAGGGAGGAGGGAAAGAAGGGGGGAGGAAGGAAGACCGTCCTCCCGGGTCAAATTGACCCCATCTGTTTTGACTGTTCCTTCCGTCCTTCCTTCCTTCTTTCATTCCTTCCTTCCTTCCTCTGTCCTTCTTTCCTTCCTTCCTCTTTTCTGTTCTCCCTCCATCCCACCTTACTTCCTTCCTTCCTTCTTCTTTCCTCCTTCCTCCTTCCTTTCCTTCTTCCCTCCCTCCTTTCCTTCCTTCTTCCTCCCTATCTTCTTTCCTTGACTCGAGGACAACAGGAGGGTTAACAGTTCATAAAATATATTTCTTTTAAGTTAAACTAAATTAAAATTAAAATAAAGAAATAAAAAACAAAGATAAAATATTGTGATATATAAATGTTGAGTAATGTAGCAGTTATAGAAATTAACTATACAGCTTCTTCAGGTGTTAAAGATATTTCCAATTAGTAGAAATGTATTAAGTCGTGCTGAATGTATATGACGGCTCCATACAATACTCCTCAGCACCATTTAAGTTTATATTTTGGCTCCTTCCTTCCTTCCTTCCTTCCTTCCTTCCTTCCTTCCTTCCTTCCTCCCTCTCTCTTTCTTTCCTTCCTCTCTCTTTCCTCCTTTCTGTCTTTCTTTCCTTCCTTCCTCCCTTTCTCCCTTCCTCTTTTCCTTTCTCCCTCCCTCCTTCCCTCCCTCCCTCCTTCTCTCTTTCTTTCTTTCTTTCCTCTCCCTTTCCTCCCTTCTGTCTTTCCTTCCCCCTTTCCTACCTTCTTCCTTTCCTCCCTTCCTTCCCCCTTTCCTTCCACCTTTCCTTCCTTCCACCTTTCCTCCCTTCCTTCTTCCTTTCCTCCCTTCCTTCCTTCTTTCTCCCTTCCTTCCCCCCTTTCCTTCCTCCTTCCAGCTTTCCTTCCTTCTTCCTTTCCTCCTTTCCTCTCTTCCTTCCCCCCTTCCTCCCTTCCTATATTTCCAATTAGTAGAAAAGCTGAAATCATTATTTGAAGTCGTGCTGAATGTTTGTTTTTTTTCCGTCTTCCTTCCTTCCTTCCTCCCTCTCTCTTTCTTTCCTTCCTCTCTCTTCCCTCCCTTCCTCTTTTCCTTTCTCCCTCCCTCCTTCCCTCCCTCCCTCCTTCCTCCCTTCCTTCTTTCCTCCCTCCTTCTCTCTTTCTTTCTTTCCTCTCCCTTTCCTCCCTTCTGTCTTTCCTTCCACCTTTCCTTCCTTCTTCCTTTCCTCCTTCCTTCCTTCTTCCTCCCTTCCTTCCCCCTTTCCTTCCACCTTTCCTTCCTTCTTCCTTCTTCCTTTCATCCTTTCCTCTCTTCCTTCCCCCCTTCCTCCCTTCCTATATTTCCAATTAGTAGAAAAGCTGAAATCATTATTTGAAGTCGTGCTGAATGTTTGTTTTTTTTTCCGTCTTCCTTCCTTCCTTCCTCCCTCTCTCTTTCTTTCCTTCCTCTCTCTTCCCTCCCTTCCTCTTTTCCTTTCTCCCTCCCTCCTTCCCTCCCTCCCTCCTTCCTCCCTTCCTTCTTTCCTCCCTCCTTCTCTCTTTCTTTCTTTCCTCTCCCTTTCCTCCCTTCTGTCTTTCCTTCCACCTTCCTTCCTTCTTCCTTTCCTCCCTTCCTTCCTTCTTCCTCCCTTCCTTCCCCCCTTTCCTTCCACCTTTCCTTCCTTCTTCCTTTCATCCTTTCCTCTCTTCCTTCCCCCCTTCCTCCCTTCCTATATTTCCAATTAGTAGAAAAGCTGAAATCATTATTTGAAGTCGTGCTGAATATATATATATATATATTTTTTCCATCTACATAAATCTATAGAAACGGCTCCATACAATACTCCTCCGCACCATTTAACTTTATATTTTGGCTTCTTCCTTCCTTCCTTCCTTCCTCCCTCTCTCTTTCTTTCCTTCCTCTCTCTTTCCTCCCTTCTGTCTTTCTTTCCTTCCTTCCTTCCTTCCTTTCCTCTGTCCTTTCCTTCCTTCCTCCCTTTCTCCCTTCCTCTTTTCCTTTCTCCCTCCCTCCTTCCCTCCCTCTCTCCTTCCTCCCTTCCTTCTTTCCTCCCTCCCTCCTTCTGTCTTTCTTTCTTTCCTCCCTTCTGTCTTTCCTTCCCCCTTTCCTATACCTTCTTCCTTTCCTCCCTTCCTTCCCCTTTTCCTTCCACCTTTCCTTCCTTCTTCCTTTCCTTCCTTCTTCCTTTCCTCCCCTTCCTTCCTTCTTCCTCCCTTCCTTCTTCCTTCCACCTTTCCTTCCTTCCCCCCTTCCTCCCTTCCTATATTTCTAATTAGTAGAAAAGCTGAAATCATTATTTGAAGTCGTGCTGAATATATATATATATTTTCCGTCTACATCAATCTATAGAAACGGCTCCATACTCCTCGGCACCATTTAACTTTATATTTGGCTCCATTATTAATTCTGTTAATTTTTATTGAAGGCTTAAAAGCGTCTAACTTAATGAATGAGTGTGCGTTGCTAATGAAGGAGGGAGAGAACGTTAAAGCAGGATCCTCAGTGTAGGAGTGATAATGAACTTCCTTTTAATCAGGAGCTTTGTACATATGAATTAAATCCCAGAAATAGAACATTTACTTTAATAAAAGAGTCTTTTGTGTTTTACAGTCTGAGAGATTGTGTTTATCTTCTTTATTGATGGTTATTAAGCTGTGATGGTAATTTAATTTCTCCGTTAATGAATAAAGTAGAATTGTAACACTGAGGTATGAAAAGGTGGACTGTGGTAGATGTCTGTCAGTCATATTTGGTAAATTAGCTTCCTTCCTTCCTTCCTCCTTCTCTTCTGTCTTTCCTTCCTCCCCCTCCTCCTTCTTTCCTTCCTTCCTTCCTTCCTCCTTCTCTTCTGTCTTTCCTTCCTCCCTTCCTCCTTCTTTCTTTCCTTCCCTCCTTCCTTCCTTCCTCTGTCCTCTTCCTCTTTTCCTTTCTCCCTCCTACCTTCCTTCCTTCCTTCCTCCTTTCCTTTCCTTTCCTCCTTCCTTCCTCACTCCTTTCCTTCCTTCTTCCTTCCTCCTTTCCTTCTTCCTTCCTCCTTCCTTCTTCCCTCCCTCCTTTCCTTCCTTGACTCAAGGACTACAGGAGGGTTAACAGACTTAACAAAGACTCTGATTTCAATCCTGCAGCTGTTGTTTAAACTAAATTAAAATGTGATGCTAATTTAATTTCTCCTTTAATGAATAAAGTAGAATTGTAACACTGAGGTATGAAAAGGTGGACTGTGGTGGATCTGTCAGTTATATTTGGTAAATTAGCTTTGAGTGTTAAAGCTTTTATAAATAACACTTAAAAATAATTATTTGATATTTAATTGTTGCTTATTTATTCATTAGCATTTAATATTATGGAAAAAACACATTTTCAGGAGCTTTAAATTTCATTTTGGTGACAAATTCTGATAGTAAGAAGAAGATAGTAGGAAAAGAAGGAAAGGATGGATGAGAGGAAGAAGGGAAGGAAAGGAGGTAGGAAGAAGGAAAGGAAAGGAGGGAAGAAGGAAGGAAGGAAGAAGGAAGGAAAAGAGGGAAGGAAGGAGGGAAGGAAGGAAAGGAGGGAGGAAGGAAGGGAGCAAAGGAGGGAAGGAAGGAAGGATCCTTTCTTTCCTTCCTTCCTTCCTTCCTTCCTTCCTGGAGGAAAAAAGGACAATTAGGACCAATCACTGACGACACTGAGCTCATGTCTTTGGTAATATTATTGTGAATTTCATGACATGAAAAAAAGAAAATGTGACTATTTAGGGAAATATCTTGCTTCCATTAAAGAAAAAGAAATGTGAGTAATTTGAGTATTTTTATAATCCTGGCTACCTTGCTCCAAAATTAAGGAGAATCAGTGCCAAAAAAAAGAAAAAAAGAAAAGGATATTAAAGGATTTTTTACCATGAAGAAGAGAAAATGTGTTTAAATTATAAAGAAATGTACTAATCTACTCCAGAATACTCCAAAGAAAGCTTTAATTATATATTTAAACCATTAAAAAGTTAAAACGTTTATTTTTACAATCCTGGCTACACTGCTCCAAAATCTATCTGTCAAGAGTAACACCAAAAATGACTCTCAGTTTTTTTAGTACATCCTCTCTGACTTCTAGGAAAACTTATAACAAGCATGAACCCAAGAGGCGAGCAAACCTTGGCTCCTAAAATTGAGCAGTGGTGAAGAAATAAAAAAAAAGGAGGGATGAGATGAAACAGAGATGAAAGACTCTGCACCAGCGATGGGTCAATATGGAGCAGAGCAAAGCAACTGCTGAGCACCATGAAACTCCCTGTCCCATGGTGACGGGATGGGCTCCACAGATGGCGTTTCCAGGTTAGTTTGGGAGGAGGAGGGGTAGGGGGGGGGGTGAAAGGGGGAGGGGGGTAGGAGGGGTGAAGGGGGGGTTTGATTTCTGTTGAGAAGGCAATATGTCCTTCTGTCAGTAATGGCAGATTTGTGCCAACTGGCAGGAGAAGAGATGGATATTTAAAGATGGGATGAATAAAAAAAGATGGATGGAAAGAGAGAGAGAAAGAGAGAGAGAGAGAGAGAGAGAGAGAGAGAGAGAGAGAGAGAGAGAGAGAGAGAGAGAGAGAGAGAGAGAGAGAGAGAGAGAGAGAGAGAGAGAGAGAGAGAGAGAGAGAGAGAGAGAGAGAGGACTCATGTTTAACCCTCCTGTTGTCCTCAGGTCAAGGAAGGAAGGAAGGAAGGAAGGAGGGAGGGAGGGAGGAAGGAAGTAAGGAAGTAAAGAAGGAAGGAAAAGAGTAAGAAAAGTAAGGAAGAAAGAAGGAAGGAAAGGAGGGAGGAAGGAAGGAAGGGGGGAAGAAGGAAGGGAGGAAGGAAGGAAAGAAAGAAGCAAGGAAGGATGGAAGGACGTGAGGAAAGAAGTATGGAAGGAGGGGAAGAATGAAGGAAGGGAAGAAGGAAGGAAAAGAGGGACGAAGAAGGAAGGAAAGGAGGGAAGGAAGGAAAGGAGGGAGGAAGGAAGGCAGCAAAGGAAAGAAGGAACATAGGAAGGATGGAGGAAGAAAGGAAGGAAGGTAGGAGGGAGGGAGGAAAGGAGGAAGGAGGGAAGGAAAGAAGGAGGGAGGAAAGAAGGAACAGTCAAAGGAGACGGGGGTCAATTTGACCCGGGAGAACGACAGTAAGGTTAAAAGGAAAAAACGGGTCAAAGGGATTAAAGAAGGAAATAAAAATAGTTACGTTTGGAAGGAGAAGGATGGAGAGAAGGAAGAGTGAGAGAGAGGAAGTACAATATGGAGAAGCCTTTGCTCCTAAAATTAACCTTTTCTTTTTTTAAATATATAAAAATATAAAAATAGCATCAACATTCTCCAGACGAGACATTTCTAGGAATGACGCCTCCCTTGACCTGTTGTCCTCAGGTCAAGGAAGGAAGGAAAGAAAGAAGGAAGGAAAGGAGTAAGGAGGGAGGGAGGAAAGGAGGGAAGAAGGAAGGAAAGGATTTCGGAGGGAGGGAGGGAGGGAAGAAGGAAGGAAAGGATTTCAGAGGGAGGGAGGGAGGGAGGAAGGAAGTAAGGAGAGAATGAAGGGAGGAAGAAAGGAAGGAAGGAAAGGAGTAAGGAGAGAGGGAAGAAATGAGGAAGGAAGGAAGGAAGGAAAGGAGTAAGGAAGGAAGGAAAGGAGCAAGGAGGGAAGGAAAAGAGTAAGGAGGGAGGGAGTGAGGGAGGAAGGAAGAAAGGAAAGGATTTAGGAGGGAGGGAGGAAGGAAGGAAAGGAGGGAGGAAAGGAGGAAGGAAGGAAAGGAGGGAGGAAGGAAAGAAGGAACAGTCAAAAGCGACGGGGTCGGGAGGACGACAGGAAGGCTGAAAGGTAAAAACGGGTTTGGAAGGAGAAGGATGGAGAGAAGGAAGAGTGAGAGAGAGGAAGTACAGTATGGAGAAGCCTTTGCTCCTAAAATGAACCTTTTCTTTTTTTAAATATATAAAAATATAAAAATAATAGCATCAAAATTCTCCAGACGAGACATTTCTAGGAATGACGCCGTGACGCCGAACCACGTCGCTGAAGTCTCCGGGAGCCGCGGCGGAGGAGACTCTCATTTCTCAAAGCGAGTACTTGAGAGGATGAAAGCTTTGGGAAACAAACCCCTCGTTCTGGAGTCTGTGGAACGACTGCTGGACTGATAAAGATAATTAGCTTATGCGGCTGGTAAGAAAACACACACACACACACACACACACACACACACAGACACACACACACACACACACGATGGAGAGAAAGGAGGGAGGAGAGTCTGTTAATATGCTGAGGAGAGGTAGATAAAGAGAGAGGGAGGGAGGAAGAGATACTGTATATGCGGAGATATGGAAAGAAAGAAAGAAAGAAAGAAAGAAAGAAAGAAAGAAGGGGAAGAAAAAGAAGGGGGGCTCACAGGGAAAGACCTTGGCCCAGAAACTAAGACTCAGGGAAAAAAGGAAGGAAGGAAGGAAGGAAGGGAGTAAGGAGGGAGGGAGGAAAGGAGTAAGGAAAGAAGGAAAGGATTTAGGAGGGAGAGAGGAAGGAAGTAAAGAGAGAAGGAAGGGAGGAATGAAGGAAGGAAGGAAGGAAGGAAGGAAGGAAGGAAGGAAGGAAGGAAGGAAGGAGGGAGGGAGGAAAGACAGGATTTAGGAGGGAGGGAGGAAGGAAAGGATTTAGGAGGGAGGGAGGAAGGAATGAAGTAAGGAAAGGATTTAGGAGGGAGGGAGGAAGGAATGAAGTAAGGAAAGAATTTAGGAGGGAAAGAGGAAGGAAGGAGCAAACATGCTGCCTTCAAGTTAAAAGCCAGGGGTTTGGAAGCTGTCGTTGCTACAGAAAGGACTGTTCATGTCGTCACCTTGCATGTTTTGGATCAAATTTGGGCTTGGATGTTTATTTCCTGTTAAGAAACCGGAAAAAGAAGCTAAATACAACTACTGCTGTGTGTTAACGTAGTATTGAGAACTGATGGAAGTCTGCTTAAAGAGACAGGAGCTAAGACGGCCTGTTTCTGAATGAACTGAGGCGCTACATAAAGAGTGAGTATAAGAGGAGATTTTTGGAAGCCCCAGAATAAAAATATAGAAAATGTGCATAAAATGTCTCCTTTAAAGTCTGTGTAAAGTAAGAATAAATATGTGTTCTGAGTTTGACATACCACAGAAAAGTGTGTTGTTAACCACCCTGCCAAATTTGAATGATTAAAAAAAATCGCCAAATATATGAAGTTAGGCTTCAAAGTTGTGTAAAAATCTACTTCTCTTTCTCTGCTACCAAACGCTGTGGGCGTGGCCACCGAGTCCGCTGAAGCCCCGCCCCCTACCAAGTGTCACCTGTCAATCAAAGTCACCACCTCTACCAGAAACATGGACGCTATGTGTGAGAGCTTTCTGCGGCTAACTCAGCTGCTAGCTCGGCGGCTAACTCAGCTGCTAGCTCGGCGGCTAACTCGGCTAACTGGCTAACTGTAGACTGTAGTAGTAGTAGTGTGTGCTGAATGTATTTATACCTCTACAGCAGCAGGGGCGGGTTTATGCTAATCACTAAATCCTGAACACTGACATCTTGAAACACAGTTTGTGAAGCCTAGCTCCACAATTCAAATCTCAATGGTTGAAATGCTTTTTACACCTTTTTTAGAAAAATACATTTATGACCTATTTAATGTGTTTAGAAGAAGAAGAAATGAAAGAAAATACCTGAATTCACTGAACAGAGCTTAATAAATCAGCCGTTGTATAGCTTTCATTGCCTATACTGTACTCACATAACTCTTCATAAACCACAAATTAGCAGCTCGGTTTCTCGTGTGTGTCGTTAGTCAGCAGGTGACACTGACAGTTGAATCACAGCTCTTCACTTTGAGACATGAAAGCACATGAAACACGTCTGCTTCTGTCTGTGAGAAGTCACATTTGACAAGTGGTGAAGGCTTTCCTCACCAAAGTCTCTTTTTTTTCCCTTCTCATTTTTCTCAGTAATCAGAAATAAGAGATCTAACACAGTTTATTTTTTAAAGGAGCAGGTCAGGATTGTTTAATGTTTCAGGTTTGGGTCAAACTAGTTTTCTTGATAAAGGCGTGACAAATATGAATATAGTTTAACCCTCCTGTTGTCCTCGAGTCAAGGAAGGAAGGGAAGGAGGAAGGAAGGATGGGAGGGATGGAGGAAGGAAGGAAGGAAGGTAGGTAGGTAGGAGGGAGGGAGGGAGGCTAGAAAGAAGGAAAGACGGATGGAGAAAATGAGGAAGGTATGTAGGAGGGAAGGAAGGAAGGACGGATGGAGGAAATAAGGAAGGAAGGTAAGAGGGAGGGAGGGAGGGAGGGAGAAAGGAAGGAAGGAAGGAAGGAGGAAAGAAGGAAGAAAGGTAGGAGGGAGGGAGGGAGAAAGGAAGGAAGGACGGAGGAAATAAGGAAGGAAGGAAAGAAAGAAGGAACGTAGGTAGGAGGGAGGGAGGAAGGAAGGAAGGAAGGACGGAGGAAATAAGGAAGGAAGGTAGGAGGGAGGGAAGGAAGAAGGAAGGAAGGACGGATGGAGGAAATAAGGAAGGAAGGTAGGAGGGAGGGAGGGAGGGAGGGAGGGAGGGAGAAAGGAAAAGAGGAAGGAAGGAAAGAAAAGACAGAGGAAAGAAGGAAGGAAGGAAGGACGGATGGAGGAAAGAAGGAGGGAGGAAAGAAGAAGGAAGGAGGGAGGGAAGGAAGGAAGAAAAGAAGGACAGAGGGAAGAAGGAAGGAAGGAAGGAAGGAAAGAAGGACAGAGGGAAGAAGGAAGGGAGGAACGTAGGGGGAGGAAATAAAGAAAGAGAAGGATGAAGGGAAGAAAGAAGGAAAGAAGGAACAGTCAAAACAGACGGGGTCAATTTGACCCGAGAGGACGACAGGAAGTTTAACCAGCTTGTGATTCATACTTTAACACAGGGGTGTCAAACATGCGGCCCGTGGGCCAGAACCGGCCCGCCAAGAGGTCCAATCTGGCCCAGTTTCCTTCCTTCCTTCATTCATTCATTCCTTCCTTCCTTCTGGTCTTCTTTTCCTTCCTTCCTTTCCTTCCATCTGTCTTCTCTTCTCTTCCTTCCATCTGTCCTTCCTCACTTTCTTCCTTCCATCTTTCCTTTCCTTCCTGTATTGTCTTACTTCTCCATGTGACCTCATCCTATGAACCAGAACCTGAACTTCCTGTCGTTACCTCTCTCTCTCTCTCTCTCTCTCTGATGGACGAACAGATCCAGAGCACTTTGCAGTTTTCCTTGAATGACCCCGGTGGGAAATGAAGCAGTGACCCTGCCGTCCTCGTCTGTGACTCATTCCATCAATCAACCATTTACAACTACACAAGTTAGCATGTGATTCATTTCCCTTCACGGCAGAGAGCAGCATGCCAGCAGACCGACCGCGCTGATACTTCACCATCAGCGTCCTCGTCTCTAAACGGTTGCTATGCCAACAGACTCTAAAGACTCTAAAGACTCTAAAGAGCAGTTTATATTATTATTATATTATTTACTTTCTTCCTTCCTTCTCTTTCCTTCCTCTCTTCCTCCCTTCCTTCCTTCCTTCCATCCTTCCTCTGTCCTTCCCTCCTTTCCTTCCTCCCTTCCTTACTTCTTCCTCTCTTTCATCCTTCCAACTTTCCTTCCTTCCTTCGTCCTTTCATTCCTTCTTCCTTCAATCCATCCCTCCCTTCCTTCCTCCTTTCCTTCCTTCCTTCTACCTTCCTTCCTTCCTTCCTTCCTTCCATCCATCCATCCATCCTTCCTTCCTTCCTTCCTTCCTTCCTTCCTCCTTTCCCTGCTCTCCTCCTTCATTCCTCCTTTCCTTCCTTCTCCCTCCCTTCCATCCTTCCCTCCCTTCCTTCCTTCTTTCCTCCCTGCCATCTTCCTTCATTCTTTCCTTCCTCCCTGCTACCTTCCTTCCTTCCTTCCTTCCTTCCTCCCTTTCATCCTTCCTTCCTCCCTTCCATTTCATTTCCCTTCAACCTCAGAGAGCAGCATGCCAACAGACTCTGAAGACTCTAAAGACTCTAAAGAGCAGTTTATAAATCCACTTCTCATGATTCACTTCAATTCTGGGATATCGTAAGGTTTACAATACTTCCTGAAATGATTTAACTTCCTTCCTTCCTTCCTTCTTTCCTCCCTTCCTTCCTCCTTTCCTTCTTTCTTCCTCCCTTCCATCCTTCCCTCCTCCTTTCCTTCCTCCTCCATTCCTTCCTCCTTTCATTCTTTCTTCCTCCAATCCATCCTCCCTGCTACCTTTCTTCCTTCCTTCCTTCCTTCTTTCCTCTGTCCTTCCTTCCTTTCCTTCCTCCCATCCTGTCCTTCTTCCTCCCTTCCCCCTTTCATCCATCCATCCTTCCTTCCTTCCTTCCTCCCTTTCATCCTTCCTTCCTTCTTCCTCCTATCCATCCTTCCAGCTTTTCTTTCCTTCCTTCCTCCTTTCCTTCTTTCTTCCTCCCTTCCATCCTTCCTTCCTCCTTTCCTTCTTCCCTCCTTCATTTCTCCTTTCCTTCCTCCTTTCCTTCCTTCCTTCCTACTTGTGTTAGTAAGTCAGGTAAAAGTTGGTTTCTATGGTTTCTTCGTCTCAGATCGATTTCTTCTGAGCGTTGGTGTAAAACTGGCAGTTTAAAGAAACATTCGTTCTCCGATTCTGACTGATCCTGATCAAATGGCTGAACCCTTTTTTTTATTTTTTTTATTTTGGACACGTTCAGTATTCATTTTCCTCATCATGGTCTTTTGAAACATTTCCAAGGATGGTTTCTAATCACTAATCATCCAAACTATCTAATTCTTCTTCCGTTCTGCTTTTACACGACAGAAACTAACCATTATATTCTAGTAATGTTCATCCAAGGCCTTCCTTCCTCCTTTCCTTCCCTCCTTCATTCCTCCTTTCCTTCCGTCTTCCTCCCTTTCATCCTTCCTTCCTTCTCCCTCCAAGGCCACACAAATAAAAGGTCGACCTCTTAGACCAGGGGTGTCAAACATGCGGCCCGTGGGCCAGAACCGGCCCGCTGAGGGATGCGATCCGGCCCACTTCCCTTTCTGTGTTCTTTTCCTTCCTTCCTTCTGTCCTTCCTACCTTCCTTTTGTCCTTTCTTCGTTCTGTTCTTCCTTCCTTCCTTCCTTCCTTCCTTCCTCCGTTTCTTCCATCTGTCCTTCCTTCTTTCCTTCTGTCCTTCCTTCCATCTGTCCTTCCTTCTGTTCTTCCTTCCTTCCTTCCTTCCTTCCTCCGTTTCTTCCATCTGTCCTTCCTTCTTTCCTTCCTTCCTTTCTTCCTTCTGTCCTTCCTCCCTTCCTTCCTTCCTTCCTTCCTCCCTTCCTTCCGTCCCTCCATTTTTTTAATGATCCGGCCCACATCAGATCAAATTGGTCTGTATGTGGCCCTTGACTCCACCTGTCTTAAGACGATTAGAATAAGCTTCCTCTGATTGAGATTTGATGTTAAAAGGAAGCTAACAGATCTTTAAAGAAAGCCTCATTTAAAAAAAAAACACTTCTTTAAATCAAATCTCTATCAAAAGAAAGTTAATACTAATTGGGGCTTTCTCTCAATGAACTGCACTTAAAACAAGACACAGAACAAGTCTAGAAAATCCTCATTGAAGACAAAACCTGAATCATTAAAACCACTGTGGGTGCTCGTGCTGCATTCAGGTGTCATAGAATTCACAGGATTTTACAGTGTTTGACTTCTAAAGACAACCGATCTAGGTATTGACACTATAGTTAATGCAAATCTGGTAAAAGGACACTAATTATTGTCTTTCTTGTCCCATCTTTCAACTCTAACTGGAGGAAACTAGAACTAGTCGCCATGTTGAATGCCCGATGGTTTGAACATGGACGTTTTCCATCACTGCCCTTCATCTCACATCACATGAACGCAGCATTATAACAGCAAATGTAAAAGCTTTCCCACACTAGTTAGAGACAAAATCAGTCTAAGCATCTATTACACAGTGTTATATTATATTATATTATATTATATTATATTATAGTAGATAAGACTGTGCCATTATTATATGTTGTGCTTTTTTGACTTCCCTGCAGATCTTTGCAGAGTAGTTTACAACACACTACTTCACCTTAATTACCAGGATGCAGACTGGAAATGGCAGAAAATGAAAACACACACACACACACACACACACACACACACACACACACACACACACACACAAAATAAGCTGTCCTTAGTATCTCAATCCTGCCTGCTGTTCATCTCTTTTCCTCCGCTACAATACACACACATTATGCATATGTATGTAAGTAGAGAGAGAGAGAGAGAGAGAGAGAGAGAGAGAGAGAGAGAGAGAGAGAGAGAGAGATGGACCCAATGAGAAGTGCTGCAGTCTGCTGGAACAGTATCACAGGATGGGTTCCCCAAGAAGGAGCCAAGAGTTTTTGGAGCACACACACACACACACACACACACACACACATAATATATATAATATATATATATACACACAAACTCAAACACACACACACACAGAGCCTACACACACACACAAATGTGCACACAGTCTCACCCTCACACATGTTCGCCTCACTCCTGCATGGTCTCTCCTCCCTATATTCTCCTCTTCTCCCGCCCTGACACACACACACACACACACACACACACACACACACACACACACACACACACACACACACACACACACACACAGTGACAATCACATCATCCTCACACAGTTTGCCTCACCCCACTCCTCCTCTCTCTCTCTCTCTCTCTCTCTCGCTCTCCCCCTCTCTCTCTCTCCTCCACGCAAAGCTGCTTTTTATTATGCCTTTTTGTGTGTGTGTGTGTGTGTGTGTGTGTGTGTGTGTGTGTGTGTGTGTGTGTGTGTGTGTGTGTGTGTGTAATTCCCAGACAGTATTCTGACTGACTGTACAGTGTTAACAACGCGCTCCTTCCAAATGCGCCACACTAATCACTGTACAGTACATTCCTCCGCTAACAGCCGTGCAGACACACTCATCAGCTGCTGTCAACAAAAACAGCGCACATCTCCTCCTTTCCGACTTCAGGCTATACCCTCTCCTCTTATACAACACCCCTGTCTTTATTTTTTTATTTTTTTTTAAAGATGATGAGGAGAGCTGAAATTGTATGTCAACACACACACACAGAGAGAGAGAGAGAGGCTCACAGTCAGTCACATGCATGAGCATCATCTCTGAGCCTCTCTACAGCCGAAACCAGAAGTCCTATACTAGAGTGAAGCGAGCACAAAAAAATGAAATAAAAAGCATAGAGATATGAGAGATGGAGGGGGAGAGAGGGTTAGAGTGAGGTGAGGTGAAATGATGAGTTATAATTGGGTGGAGGTGGTGGTGGTGGTGGAGGAGGAGGAAGAGGAAGGAAGAGGAAGGCGCAGTTGAAAAAATCAGGCAGCAAGAAAGCTTTACTCACCCTGCAGAGCGGAGAGCTGGTCGGACGGTGCAGCCGACGAGAGATCCGTGCGCACTGGGAAGCCTGGGTACCAAATTTGCAGTTTTCCCCTTATCGCTCTCTCTCTCTCTCTCGCTCACTCTCTCACTCGCTCACTCTTGCTCTCTCTCCGCACTCCCTCCGTCTCTCTCTCTCTCTCTCTCTCTCTCTCTCTCTGTTACTCGTGTGTGACCGTATCTCCCCTGTTCTCTTCTCTTAGCTCCCCCACTCCCTCCCTCCTTCTTCCCTTCTTTACTTCACTCTGCTCTTTCAGCACTGCGGAGAATCGGTTGAATGGGCTTCACTGTAGTTTGGGTATATAGGGGAGGTGGGACTGGTATGTGTGTGTGTGTGTGTGTGTGTGTGTGTGTGTGTGTGTGTGTGTGTGTGTGTGTGTGAGGAGGAGGGGGAGGAGGGGAAGGGGGGTTACAGTGATGAAGGCTTGAGGGAGAAGAAGACACATGCACGCGCGCTCACACACACACACACACACACACACACACACACACACACACACACACACACACACACACACACACACACACGCATGCATTAAAGACTGCATGGCTTAAAGAGCGTGCAGGCTGGAACTGAGGGCTCGTGCAGGCTGGAATTGAGGGCTCGTGCACGCTGACAGCATGACTGATTCATACACACAGCAACAATTAGCATCGTGTAACTCATTAATGAACAAAACACCCAAACATGGAGCTGCTGTGTGGAGTGAGTTATGCATTCATCTTCTTCTCCAATAACAACCGAGAGGAAATGATTGTCAGCATGAGGAATATTACACATCTCCAGATTAATGAAAGGAACTAAAATGGTTTGATTTTTTTGGAGTACTGAGCTTTGTTGAAAGTTGTCTTAATGTTAGCACATATATATCTGCATGAGTGGAAACTGTGACATCATCAAGTTAAATGAACTAGTAACAGTTACTTAATAAGTGATATAACATATGATGATGTAATAGTTACAAATGTAATGTAAATATAAGAATACAATAAGTAATAAATAATGTTATTATCAGTTAAACTCTATGAATAATTGTTAATAATGAGAGGATTATGGATTTTGATTGAAGTGTAAATGGATTTAAAGTGCTCTGGGTGATTGTGAGAGTACAATGATAATATAATATTATTATTATTATTATTAAGTGATATAACATATGATGACAAATTATGTAAATATATATATAAATAAGAATGCAATAATTTATGAATGCTGTTATTATCAAGTATATGAATAATTGTTAATAATATGGGTATTATGGATTTTGATTTAAGTGTAAATGGATTTAAAGTGATTTTGAGAGTACAATATATAATAATATAATAAAACAATATTATGTTAGATTAACCCTTAAACAGGCAATGTGCACCAGGAGATACAAACATATTTTCATACCTTAATAGAGGAAACATATCCTGGTGGAAACACAATTAATAAAATCCAAAAATATGCAATATACAAAATATTTTTTTAATTATTTGTGGAAATGTTTACTTAGGTGCAAACGGGATAAGTCAAGCTCATTTTCCACTCGTGTCTGTTTAAGTGTTAAGAGAAAAAAAAGGAAAATAACTGACATTAATAAATGACCTTGTTATATTTCTAATTGAAAAGTATTATTGCATTATCTTGAATTTAACCTTTGTGTCGTCCTCCCTCCTTCCTTCTCTCTTTCTTTCCTTCCTCTCTCTTTTCTCCCTTCTCCGAGCTGGATCCAGTGCTGCTTTGGAGCTAGTGCTAGAGCCAGTGCTCAGTTGGTGCTAATCCAAGCACCTCTTATGAACCTGTTGCTTTTCCACCGGAAAGGAGCCACGCGATTACGTCACTGTATAACGTGACTAATAAACATTAGCCGCGCTAGCCGGCTAATAAACGTTAGCCCTGCTAGCCGGCTAACAAACGCTAGCCCCGCCCCCAGCCCGCTGACGTAATCAGTTCTTTGCTTTAGACCAGCAAAGAGTTGGTCCTTACTCTAGCTCCCGTTCTGAGGCTCAGGGCTGGAGCTTTGATGGTGGAAAAGCAAAGAACCGGTGCTTAGTCAGGCTCTGGCTCCGAACCAGCTCCAGCTCGGTGGAAAAGGGGTAACATACTCAGATTTTCTTTTTATTTCCAAACTTGTAGTTGTCAGCTGAAGACCCGAACTGACCCCCGACTCGAGTGACATCACTTGAGGCAATTTATCCCCACTGAACTCAGCGTCCTCTGGAGCCGAAAAGGGTTTTATATAACTTTATAACTTCATGTGTAAAAAATGGTGGAGTTCTTGTTCTTGAAATGTTTTTATTAATATTATTTCTTGACATTCTCTTGATTATATTATTCATATATTTGTACAACTTATCAATAATTGTTCTCGTTGCTTTAAAGACACAATCTCAAAAAGACACAAGACAGACAGAGAGAGAACAGGAAGTCACATATTTGCTTGTGAGAAAGAAGAAGAAAAAAAGACTTGTGTGCATGTGTCTCCCTGTGCTTTTGCATGTCATATTGTGTGTGTGTGTGTGTGTGTGTGTGTGTGTGTGTGTTGCTTCTTATGCCTCCATACCCTCTTTCATGGTTGAGTGACCTCATCAGCCCTCGGCGACCCACAGACTGATACAGTAGGCTGTGTTGCCCTGTGACTCACTCTCTCTCTGTGTGTGTGTGTGTGTGTGTGTGTGTGTGGGGGTACATGTGTGGGCAACAAGGGATTTCGTCCCACCTGCCAACACTAACCACACACACACACACACACACACACACACACACACACACACACACACACTCGGCCTACTGTATGAACTCTGTCTGTTTTGACTGTTCCTTCCTTCTGTGCTTTCTCCCTTCCTCCTTCTCTCATTCCTCCATCCCCCCTTCTTCCTTCCTTTCCTTTCCCTTTCCTTCTTTCCTCTGTCCTTCTTTCCTTCTTTCCTTCCTCCCTTCCTCTTTTCCTTTCTCCCTCCCTCCCTCCTTCCTTCATTTCAGCCTTCTTTCCTCCTCCCTTCCTTCCTTCCTCTTTTCCTTTCTCCCTTCCTCCCTCCCTCCCTCCCTTCCTTTTTTTCTTACTCCCTCCCTTCCTCTCTCCCTTCCTTTCTTCTTCCTCCCTGCTGCAGGATCTTTTGTATCTTTTTCAATTATTTTACATAAAGTCTAAATTTGCTAAATAAATGTCAAAATAAATAAAGTATCAAATATGACAAACACACCAAAATTCGATGTGGACCATTCATAATTTAGACCTGCAACATTTTACTTACATACATACAAAGTCAATTTGTGACATTTTCTATATTAAGTGAATAATCTAACTAGTGCTGAGGCTCACTGAAATATTTATAATAGATTTTGGACAACAACAAAGGTTTATGGCACAGAAAATTATGACATATCAGACTTTGGATATAATATTTAAAAATGAATCCATCCATCTATTCATTGTCAGTCTGGCTCTGCACACTAGATTTGATTACAATAAGAAAAATATAGAAAATAAGGGATTAAAGGCTAATATTAACCATTATATATTATTACCACCATAACATCCAAACACATACTTCCACCTTGCTCCATATAAGGAAACACTACTTCCTGTACTGGTAATGCATGTTGACTCTGGATGTAAATCTGACCTGCTTATGTACAGGAATATGAGATCAAACAACAACAAAAATGTATGCAAATATAAGCTTTAATTTAGATGAATTTGCATTAAACATTAAAACAGTCGTCTATTTCTGGTGCACTGCTTCCATATTGATGCTCTATAACTCTATAAAGAACACTTCCTGCTTCCTGCTTCCTGCTGCTGGACTGCTGCAGTCTGAGGGCTCCTGCAATGACATCCAGTTGAGATAGTGCTCCCTGTGATGCAGTTTGACTTCTTTCCTTCCTTCCTTCCTTCTTCCTTCTTCCTTCTTCCTTCCTTCCTTCCTTCCTTCCTTCTCCCTCCTTTCCATCCTTCTTCCTGCTTCCTTCCTTATTCCTTCCTCCATTCCTTCCTTCTTCCTTTCCTTCCTTCCTTCCTTCTTCCATACTTCTTCCTCCCTTCCTTCCTTCTTCCTCCCTCCTTTCCTTCCTTCTTCCTCGCTCCCTTCCTTCTTCCTCCTTTCCTTCCTTCTTCCTCCCTTCCCTCCTTTCCTTCCTTCCTTCTTCCTTCTTCCATACTTCTTCCTCCCTTCCTTCCTTCTTCCTCCCTTCCATCCGTCCTTCTTCCTCCCTTCCTTCCTTCCTTCCTCCTCGTTTCTTTCCTTCCTTCCTTCCTCCTTTCCTTCCTTCTTCCTCCCTCCCTTCCTTCTTCCTCCTTTCCATCTTACTTGCTTCCTCCCTTCCTTCTTCATCCTTTCCTTCCTTCTTCCTCCCTTCCATCCGTCCTTCTTCCTCCATTCCTCCCTTTCTTCCTTCTTCCTCCCTTCCTTCCTTCTGCAGGACTGCTGCAGTCTGAGGGCTCCTGCAATGTGACATCCAGTTTGAGATAGTGCTCCCTGTGATGCAGTGGCAAACAGCGTGAGGGAAGATCTATATTCCTTCCTTCTTTCTTCCTTCCTCCCTTCCTTCCTTCTTCCTCCTTTCCACCCTTCTTCCTCCCTTCCTTCCTTCTTCCTCCCTTCCTCCCTTTTTCCTCCTCTCCTTCGTTCTTCTTCCCTTCTTTCCTTCCTTCCTTCCTTCCTTCCTTCTTCCTCCCTACCATCGGTCCTTCTTCCTCCCTTCCTTCTTCCTCCTTTCCTTCCTTCCTCCTCGCTTCTTTCCTTCCTTCCTCCCTCCCTTCCTTCTTCCTCCTTTCCATCCTTCTTCCTCCCTCCCTTCCTTCTTCCTCCCTTCCTTCCTTCCTTCCTTCTTCCTCCTTTCCTTCCTTCTTCCTGCCTTCCATCCATCCTCCCTTCCTTCCTTCCTTCCTCCCTTCTTCCTCCTTTCCTTCATTCTTCCTCCTTTCCTTCCTTCCTCCCTTCATCCATCCTTCTTCCTCCCTTCCTTCCTTCTTCCTTCTTTCCACCATACTTCTTCCTCCCTTCTTCCTTCCTCCCTTCCTTCCTTCTGCAGGACTGCTGCAGTCTGAGGGCTCCTGCAATGTGACATCCAGTTTGAGATAGTGCTCCCTGTGATGCAGTGGCAAACAGCGTGAGGGAAGATCTATATCATCTTAAAAAATTGTACATGCCCAGTCCGTTATCATCATTTCAAGTGCAATGAGAGCCTGATGTGATCTGACATGTGCCGCGCGGTCTCTATAGGGTACAAAGTCAGTGGTAATCACATCCTTCAGTTTGATGGTTCACAGCTACTGGCCTATATTCACACACACACACACACACACACACACACACACACACACACACACACACACACACACACACACACACACACACACACACACACACACACACACACACACACACACACACACACACACACACACACACACACACACACACACACACACACACACACACTAACACATTTCAGTACGATCAGTCTTCAGAAGAAATGATGTGTTCAGCCTCAAAAATTGGGTCGTCCCCACTTCAGGTGGGCTCTCATCCCTCAGCGTTACAGAAACAGGCAATCTACTTCCATAAGTCCCGTTTCCCAGGAGAAAACTATAAACTTCTTATCTGCAGCTGCTGAGAAATTGTGTGAGCTGGTGAGGGGGGGTGGGGGGGGGGAATGGTTTCATCATCCGTACACCTCAAGGCTGTATGGAAGGAAAATGTTTTTATTATTATTATCATGAAAGTGTTTTGTTTAGTTTGACCGATACGTTTGTTGGTGACTGGTAGTTTAATCTCGCTATGTTCTGTTTCTATGTGTCCCTTCTTCCTTCTTCCTTCCTTTCTCCCTCCCCCTTCCCTCCTTCCTTTCCTTCCTCCTACCTTTCTCCCTCCCCCTTCCTTCTGTCCTTTCTTCCTCCCTCTTTCCTTCCTTCCTTCCTCCCTCCCTCCTTCTCTCTTTCTTTCTCCCCCTTACCTTCCTCCCTTCCTTCCTCCCTTCCTTCCTCCCTCCCTTCCTCCCTCCCTTCCTCTTTTCCTTTCTCTCTCCCTCCTTCCTTCCTTTCCTCCCTTCTTCCTTCCTTTCTCCCTCCCCCTTCCTTCCTTCTGTCCGTCCTTCCTTCCTTCCTTTTTTCCTTTCTCCCTCCCTCCTTCCTTCCTCCCCTTCCTTCCTCCCTCCCTCCCTCCTTCCTTTCCTTCCTCCTACCTCTCTCCCTTCCTTCCTTCCTTCCTTACTTGACTTGAGGACAACAAGAGGGTTAAATGCGAGTGTCCGCGCGTGTCGGTATGATCCGTTTTATAGCTGGTATGGATGTGTGACTCCTGTCCTTCACCGTGTGTATTTTGGTCTCCATGGCAACAATGCGCTGATAGGCTGTGACTTGTTGGGCAAGTGCAGTTGCAACGCGACCCACATTTTTACTTCTGCTTTTGAAACAGTTCGTTTACCGGTCAATAATAGAGCGAAGAGTAGCAGTCCAGCAGAAAGAAGGAAGGGAGGAAGAAGGAAGGAAAGAAGGAAGGAAGAAGAAAGGAAAGGAGGAAGAAGGGAGGAAGGAAGGGAAGAAGAAGGAAGGAAAGGAGGAAGAAGGGAGGAAGAAGGGAGGAAGAAGGGAGGAAGGAAGGGAGGAAAGAAGGGAAGAAGAAGGAAGGAAGGGGGGAAGAAGGAAGGAAAGAAAGAAGGGAAGAATAAAGAAGGAAAGGAGGAAGAAGGGAGGAAGGAAGGAGGAAGGAAGAAAGGAAGGGAGGAAGGAAGGGAGGAAGAATGAAGGAAAGAAGGGAAGAAGGGAAGAAGAAGGAAGGAAGGGAGGAGGGAGGAAAGAATGGAAGAAAGGAGTAAATGAAAGAAGGAGGGAGGAAGGAAGAAAAGAAGGGAGGAAAGAAGGAAGGAAAGGAAGGAAAGAAGGGAGGACAGGAGGAAATGAAAGAAGGAGGGAGGAAGGAAGAAAAGAACGAAGGAAATGAAAGAAGTAGGGAGGAAAGAAGGGAGGAAGGGAGGAAGGCAGGAAGGAAAGAAGAAGGAAGGAGGGAAGAAGAAACAGACAAAACAGACAGGGTCAATTTCGATGGTTGGCTGTCTCACCCCCCGCCCCCCCCCCCCCCTCCCCCCCTAAATAACCCAAAAGTAGTGTAGCCAGAAATGGTGATATAGCTGGCATGAACAGGCTGCTAAATACCTGCCAACCTGGTGGGCAACAGAGCAGAGAAGGGCTAATATCTGCAGGGTGTTTCTAATCGGACAGCACCCTTTCTGTTGTGGTGCCTGCTGGTTGTTTGATGATGTTAGTGGGAGAGAGGCAAGAGAACAAAAAACACCACATCCTTTAGATTCTCTCTGAAATACCAGCCAAGTCCATAGAAATCAGTTCACAGGCTGTAAGAGGCCAACTAGAAAGTCAGGGAAGGTTTTTTACGTTACAATCTGTTCACTCATTGATAAAAAAAATAAAGATTAATACACCTATAGCTCATTTAACTGTCATTTTTGTATGTTGCTAAATGATTATTGCCATTTAAAGTAAAGCAATGAGTGTGTATCTTCTCTGTTAGTCATTTTATAATGAATTTACTTTATTGGATTAATGGAGAAATATCCATTAATCCTCCGGTTATCCTCGAGTCAAGGAAGGAAGGAAGGAGGGGAAGAAGGAAGGATGGAAGGGAAGAAGGATGGAAGGGAGGGAGGGAGGGAGAGAGGGAGGGATGGAGGAAGGAAGGAAGGAAGGAAGGAAGGAAGGAAGAAAGGGTGGAAGGAAGGAAAGGAGGGAGGGAGGGAGGGAGGAAGAAAGGGAGGAAAGGAGGAAGAAGGAAGGAAGGGAGGAAGAAGGAAGGAAGAAGGACAGAAAGGAGGAAGAAGGAAGGAAAGGAGGGAGGAAGAAGGACAAAAGGAGGGAAGGGAGGAAGGAAGAAGGAAATAAAGGAGGAAGAAGGAAGGGTGTAAGGGAGGGAGGGAGGAAGGAAGGAAAGGAGGAAGGAGGAAGGAAGGGAATAAGGAAGGAAGGGATAAGGAAGGAAGGGAGGGAGGAAGGAATAAGGACAGAAAGGAGGGAGGGAGGGAGGAAGGAAGGAAGGAAGGAAGGAAGGAAGGAAGGAGGAAATGAAAGAAGGAAAGAAAGGAGGAAGAAGGAAAGGAAAGGAGGGAGGGAGGAAGGACAGACAGAAGGAAGAAAGGAAGGAAAGGAGGAAAGAAGGAACAGTCAAAACAGACAGGGTCAATTTGACTTGTTATTTTGTTTGTTCTGTCATTAAAGGCCAGATTAAATAAAGGCATTAAATCAAAATAAACCTTATAGAATAAAACTCGATATAATAGATATTCATAAATGACTAATTCTTCTCTATCATGACGGAAAAGCTCAAACACAGTTGAATCTGAAGTGAAACTGGAGGACGCTCACTCCGAGTGATAACACACTTCTAATGAGGCCCAGAGCAGCAGAGGGTGAAGGAACCTCCTCCTGCCATTTATGGAGTAATATATGACTCATAATCACAAACATAGTAATAGGAAGGATGGAAGGGAGGAAGAAGGAAGGAAAGGAAGAAGCAAGGATGGAAGGGAGGAAGAAGGAAGGAAAGGAGGGGGAAGAAGGAAGGAAAGGAGGGAGGAAGGGAGAAAGAAGGAAGGGAAGAAGGGAGAAGGAAGGAAATGAGGGAGGAAGGGAGAAAGAAGGAAGGAAGGGAGGAAGAAGGACGGAAACGAGGGAGGAAGGGGGGGTGGAAGGAAGAAGAAAAGGAGGAAGAAGGAAGGAAGGAAGGAAGGAAGGAAGGAAGGAAGGAAGGAGGAAGGAAGAGAGGAAGGAAGGAAGGAAGGAATCACAAACATAGTCATAGCGAGGGAGCACATGGCCTATTTTACTGGTTATTCCCGAGTCAGGCCAACTGGTCCTGAGTCAAACTGCCTTCTGCTGCTGCTGCTGCTGCTGCTGGTGCTGCTGCTGTACAACATCAGGAAATAAATAACTACTGATTTAGCCATCACACTTTGCTGCTGCAGTCTTAGGGAGGAAGAAGGGAAGAAGGAAGGAAAGGAGGAAGGAAGAAGGAAGTCTTAATGCTTCACAACTGCTCCAAATCCAAAGTAAATGCTACTGTAGAACATTTCACTCCCTCTAAAAGCCACTGTTAAGAAAGGAGGGAGGAAGGAAGGGAGGGAGGAAGAAGGAAGAAAGGGAGGAAGAAGGAAGGGAGGGAGGAAGAAGGAAGAAGGAAGGGAGGAAGAATTAAGGAAAGGAGGAAGAAGGAAGGGAGGAAGAAGGAAGGATGGAAGGAAGGAAGAAAGAAGGAAATGAGGGAGGAAGGAAGGGAAGGAGGATGGAAGGAAAGGAGGAAGAAGGAAGGAAGGAAGGAAGGAAGGAAGGAAGGAAGGAAGGAAGGAAGGAAGGAAGGAAGAAGACAGGGAGGAAGTAGGAAGGAAGGGAGGAAGAAGGAAGGAAAGGAGGAAGAAGGAAGGAAGGAAGGAAGAAAGGGAGGGAGGAAGATGGAAGGATGGAAGGGAGGAAGAAGGAAGGAAAGGAGGAAGAAGGAAGGAAATGAGGAAGAAGGAAGGAAGGAAGGGAGGAAGAAGGAAGGAAAGGAGGGAGGGAGGAAGGAAGGGAGGGAGGAAGAAGGAAGGAAATAAGGGCGGAAGAAGGAAGGAAAGGAGGGAGGAAGGAAGGAAGGAAGTGAGGAAGAAGGAAGAAGGAAGGGAGGAAGAAGGAAGGAAAGGAGGAAGAAGGAAGGAAGGAAAAGAGGAAGAATGAAGAAGGAAGGGAGGAAGAAGGAAGGAAGGAAGAATGAAGAAGGAAGGGAGGAAGAAGGAAGGAAAGGAGGAAAAAAAGAAAGGGAGGAAGAAGGAAGGATGGAAGGGAGGAAGAAGGAAGGAAAGGAAGAAGCAAGGATGGAAGGGAGGAAGAAGGAAGGAAAGGAGGGGGAAGAAGGAAGGAAAGGAGGGAGGAAGGGAGAAAGAAGGAAGGGAAGAAGGAAGAAGGAAGGAAATGAGGGAGGAAGGGAGAAAGAAGGAAGGAAGGGAGGAAGAAGGACGGAAAGGAGGGAGGAAGGGGGGGTGGAAGGAAGAAGAAAAGGAGGAAGAAGGAAGGAAGGAAAGGAGGAAGGAAGAGAGGAAGGAAGGAAGGAAGGAAGGAAGGAAGGAGGAAGGAAGAGAGGAAGGAGGAAGGAAGGAAGGAGGAAGGAAGAGAGGAAGGAAGAAAGGAAGGAGGAAGAAAGAGAGGAAGGAAGGAAGGAAGGAAGGAAGGAACAGACAGTAAAAGAAGTGAAGCTGGAGGACGCTCTCTCCGAGTGATAACACACTTCTAATGAGGCCCAGAGCAGCAGAGGGTGAAGGAACCTCCTCCTGCCATTTATGGAGTAATATATGACTCATAATCACAAACATAGTAATAGGAAGGATGAAAGGGAGGAAGAAGGAAGGAAAGGAAGAAGCAAGGATGGAAGGGAGGAAGGAACAGACAGTAAAAGAAGGAACCTCCTCCTGCCATTTATGGAGTAATATATGACTCATAATCACAAACATAGTCATAGCGAGGGAGCACATGGCCTATTTTACTGGTTATTCCCGAGTCAGGCCAACTGGTCCTGAGTCAAACTGCCTACTGCTGCTGCTGCTGCTGCTGCTGCACAACATCAGGAAATAAATAAGTACTGATTTAGCCATCACACTTCACTGCTGTAGTCTTAGGGAGGAAGAAGGGAGGAAGGAAGGAAAGGAGGAAGGAAGGGAAGGAGGAAGAAGGAAGTCTTAATGCTTCACAACTGCTCCAAATCCAAAGTAAATGCTACTGTAGAAGATTTTACCCCCTCTAAAAGCCATTGTTAGGAAAGGAGGGAGGAAGGAAGGAAGGAAAGAAGGGAGGAAGAAGGAAGAAAGGGAGGAAGAAGGAAGGGAGGGAGGGAGGAAGAAGGAAGGAAGAAAGGAGGGAGGAAGAAGGAAGGAAAGGAGAAAGGAAGGGAGGGAGGGAGGAAGAAGGAAGGAAAGAAGGGAGGAAGAAGGAAGGAAAGGAGGAAGAAGGATGGAAAGGAGGAAGAAGGAAGGATGGAAGGGAGGAAGCAGGAAGGAAAGGAGGAAGAAGGAAGGAAAGGAGGAAGAAGGAAGGAAAGGAGGAAGAAGGAAGAAAGGGAGGAAGAAGGAAGGGAGGAAGAAGGAAGGAAAGGAGGAAGGAAGGAAGGGAGGAAGAAGGAAGGAAAGGAGGAAGAAGGAAGGAAGGAAGGGAGGAAGAAGGAAGGAAGGAAAGGAGGATGGAAGGGAAGGGAAGGAGGAAGAAGGAAGTCTTAATGCTTCACAACTGCTCCAAATCCAAAGTAAATGCTACTGTAGAAAATGTCACCCCTCTAAAAGCCATTGTTAGGCATATATAATCGATTAATGGAGCAATGTCCGTTAACCATCCTGTTGTCCTCGAGTCAAGGAAGGAAGGGAAGAAGAAGGAAAGAAGGGAGGAAGGGAGGAAGGAGGAAGGAAAGGAAGAAGGAAGGAAGGGAGGGAGGAAGAAGGAAGGAAAGAACACATTAAATAGGTCATAAATGTATTTCTAAAAAAGGTGTAAGAAGCATTTCAGCCATTTAGATTTGAATTGTGGAGCTAGGCTTCACAAACTGTGTTTCAAGATTTCTGTGTTCAGGATTTAGTGATTAGCATAAACCCGCCCCTGCTGCTGTAGAGGTATAAATACATTCAGCACACACTACTACTACTACAGTCTACAGTTAGCCAGTTAGCTGAGTTAGCCGCCGAGCTAGCAACTGAGTTAGCAGCAGAGTTAGCCGCCAAGCTAGCAGCTGAGTTAGCCGTCAGGCTAGCAGCTGAGTTAGCCGACGAGCTAGCAGCCGAGTTAGCAGCAGAAAGCTCTCAGACGTAGCGTCCATGTTTCTGGTAGAGGTGGTGACTTTGATTGACAGGTGACACTTGGTAGGGGGCGGGGCTTCAGCGGACTCGGCGGCCACGCCCACAGCGTTTGGTAGCAGAGAAAGAGGCTGTCTTGGTTTGCAGTTCGGTCTAGTTTGCTGTTTGTTCGGCTCTGCTTGTTTTTATTCTGCCTTCTGCTTCGTTCCAAGAATAAAATAACTTTTCCATCCGCCTGCAGTCTTTGCATCTGAGTTCACCTGCTTCACTATTTATGACAACCTGTCTTTGGACTGAGTGCCTCCTTGCACTATCTATACTGAATCAAATAGATTCCATAAACACTCGAAAATAACAAGATAAAGTATTCACTATTCTCACAGTCAGGCCAGAGGGAGAAATCAATACTGCTCTTATATGTGAGTGTTAAATATGGAGCTAGATGTTGGATGAACTAAGGAAGCAAGGAAACGACTAGCTTAGCTCTCTAAAAAGACTATTAATATAATTAATAGTCTAACTTCTCTATTTCTTTCCTCTGTCCTTCTTTCCTTCCTTCCTCCCTTCTTCTTTTCCTTTCTCCCTCCCTCCTATCTTCCTTCCGTCTTTCCTTCCTTCCTTCTCTATTTCTTTCCTCTGTCCTTCCTTCCTGTCCTTCCTCCCTTCCTCCTTTCATCTGTTCTTCCTTCCTTCCTTCCTCCCTCCCTCTTTTCCTTTCTCTCTCCCTCCCTCCCTCCTACCTTCCTTCTTTCCTCCGTCCTTCCTGCCTTCCTTCCTTCTCTATTTCTTTCCTCTGTCCTTCTTTCCTTTCTCCCTCCCTCCTTCCCTCCCTCCTACCTTCCTTCTTTCCTTTCTCCCTCCCTCCGTCCTACCTTCCTTCCTTCCTTCCTTCTTTCCTCCGTCCTTCCTTCCTTCCTTCCTTCCTTCCTTCGTCCTTCCTTCCTTCCTTTCCTTCCTTTCCTTCCTTCTTTCCTCCCTCCTCCCTCCTTTCCTTCCTTTCCTTCCTTCTTTCCCTTCCTGTCTTCTTCCTCACTTCCTTCCTTGACTCGAGGAAACAGGAGGGCTAAGTTTAAGTGACTATTATCCAAGGTATAGTTAGGAGAGATGTGCTGCTAGGCAGATTTCTGAACTTTGGACAGAGTCAGACTAGCTCAGTTTCCCTGTGATTTCCAGTCTATATGCTAAGCTAAGCTAATCACTTCCTGGCTGTAGATCTGTACTCCAGGCACATGAAAGTTATATCGATTTTTTTCATCTAACACTTCAGAAAGAAAGCAATTTGGTGTATTTCTGAAAGAGGGAAAGGAAGGTCAAAAGAACATAGACTTAACCCTCCTGTTGTCAGGAAGGGGGGAATGAGGGAGAAAGGAAAGGAGGGAAGGAAGGAAGGAAGGAAAGAGGGGTGGGGAGGAAGAACGGAAAGGGAAGAAGGAAGGGAGGAAGGAAGGAAGAGTGGATGGGAGGAGGCAAGGAGGAAGGAAAGGAGGAAAGGAAACGAAGGAAGGAAGGAAGGAAGGAAGGAAGGAAGGTAGAATGGATGGGATGACGCAAGGAGGAAGGAAAGGAGGGAGGAAGGAGGGAAGGAAGAAAGGATGGAAAGGAAGGAGGAAGAAAGGAAAGGAAGGAAAAAAGGGAGGAAGGAAGAAAGGAAGGAAAGGAGGGAGGAAGAAAGGGAGCAAAAGGAAAGAAGGAAGGGAGGAAGGAAAGAAGGAAGGAAGGAACAGTCAAAACAGACGGGGTCAATTTGACCCGGGAGGACGACAGGAGGGTTAAAAAAAAAAGTTTATCTTTATAAATTACACAGTGACTTGTAGAAATGTGATGTCATCGTCTCCCAATATGGTACAACATACACACACACACACACACACAGAGAGAGAGACACACACACACACACAGACACACACACACACACACACACACAACCAGAGACACACACACACACACACACACAGTCTGGTGGTTCTTGGCTGCTGCAGTGTTGATGCAGAAGAAGATGCAAGATGGTAATGTTTGCAGTGTGTTTCTCACTCTGTGGACAGAAAGGAAACCAAATCCTCAACAAAAAAAAAAAAAATCAAAGTGTGATCAACCAAATAGTTGTTTGTCGTTGGATTGAAAGCAAAGCTGAAATCGTGCTGAATACCTTCCTCAGATCTGATGAGACTGAGTGAACTTTCCTCTTTAGACTCCTTTTCCTGTTTTAACACTGTGTAGGCTCTGGTAGCTTAATGTGAAATGTTCCTTTACTCCAATACTGTACTCACACATCACTGTCATTAACCTTCCTTCTTTCCTTCCTTCCTTCCTTCCTTCCATCCATCCCTCCTTCCATCCTTCCTTCTTCCTTCCTTCCTCCATCCCTTCCTTCCTTCTTCCTCCTTCCTTCCATCTTCCTCCTTTCCTTCCTTTCTTCCTCCTTCCTTCCTTCTGTCTGTCCTTCCTCCCTCCCTCCTTTCCTTCCTTCTTCCTCCTTTCCTTCCTTCCTTCCTTCTTCTTCCCTTCCTCCCTTCTTCTTCCATTCCTTCCTTCTTCCTCCCTTCCCTCATTCCTTCCATCCTCCCTCCCTCCCTTCCTTCCTTCTTCCTCCCTTCCTTCTTTCCCTCCTTCCTCCCTCCTTCCTTCTTCCTCCCTTCCATCTTCCTCCCTTCTTCTTCATTCCTTCCTTCCTCCTCCCTTCCATCTTCCCCCTGTCTTCCTCCCTCCCTCCCTTCCTTCTTCCTTCCTCCCTTCTTCCTTCCTTCTCCCTTCTTCTTCCCTTCCTTCCTTCTTCCTCCCTTTCTTCCTTCCTTCCTTCCTCCCTTTCCTTCCTTCCTCCTTCCTCCCTTCCTTCCTCCTTCCTTCCTCCCTTCCATCTTCCCCCCTGTCTTCCTTCTTCCTCCTCCCTTCCATCTTCCCCCCTATCTTCCTTCCTCCCTCCCTCCCTTCCTTCTTCCTTCCTTCCTTCCTTCCTTCCTTCCTTCCTTCCATCCTCCTTCCTTCCTTCCTTCCATCCTATCTTCTTCTTCCCTTCCTTCCTTCCAT